>NW_020884872.1:25647771-25682900 GCF_003945725.1 Corapipo altera
TGTTGCACTTAAATTTGAGTAGCATGTGAGTTGAAAGGAGCAGTAATTAGCCTAGGATATGTATTACTGATTTTCTCAACTGATGATTCTTGCAGGAATAAGTATTGTTTCTGAAAGCAAACTCATGTAGGGATCCAGCAACTGTTACAGTTAAAAAATATGTATCTTTGTCAATATGAGGTATTACTTATGATAGTGTTTACTCTCTGTCACCAGTACTTACTGGAAAAAAATTTATATCTTATTTTTCCTTACAATTCCAGGTGTATGACAGTATCTAACAAAGATTTGAATGCTTTACACTAGCCCTCCTTTTATATTCTGGAAGAATGTCACTGAGTGTTCCTCTCCTAAAAAATATAATTAATTAAGCCAAAAAAAATATTTTTAACTCTACTCAAAAAATCAAGAAGCCTCTGATCTTTAAATTTTTAAATTTAAATTAAAATTTTTAAATTAGGACTTGCCACCACTTACTCAATCTCAAAGTCTGTTTCATACAGTGTGTGGTGTAATAACACGTTAGTGTGACTGATAATTATATAATCTTTGTGTTTATTAAAGCTGCATTTTGGTTTTTTTTCTCTGAACTAAGTTAACTCTGCCTGGCTAAGATAGGCTGAATTACAATTTTTCAATAATTAATTAAAACTTTCTTGGCTTTTTTATGTATAGTGACCTATTGTGGTCTTTAAAAAAAAAAAGAGGACTTTTTTGTTTCTTTTTAAATTAATTTGAAAATTGAAATTAACATAAGCTAGGCTACCTTAGTTAATTTTCAAGGCTTTTCAATATTTCTTTCTTTAATGTTGACATTTACTGATAGGAAAAAAAATAAGAAGAGAAAATTGCCTCTCTGGTGATTCATTTTTCTCATACCTTCATTTGTACTGTGCTCACGAGTCTTTTGTCATCTACTGGGTTTGGAATTAAAATCGTAAGGGTTTTTTTTGTAAACTTTGTTTATAACCTCTGAAACATAAAGATTTCACCTTTCCTGACTTACCAGTTCCAGACATTCATGAGGCCAAGGCTTGGTATTTTTAGGGGTACTAACTAGTAAATTATAAATATTTAACATTTAATTCTATTCAGCTCAGAATAGAAAAAGTTTTTATGTTAATTGCTGTTAATCACAGTAAAGAAAAATGAAGAAAAATTAAGTAATATTTTAACCACATGGGATGCAGTCTTGCAAAGCAAAGCAAAACAAGATCTCTTCTAATTTGAGTCTTACTTTCATGTAGCATTCAACATCACTTGGTAGCACTCACACTGCTGTCAAGTCCTAAGTGTAGCCATAAAAGCCATTACTTTCAACAAGTATTTTATAATATTTAGTTTCAGGCACCTGCTGGCCATTCATTAATGGATTGGAGCTAATTCCAAGTACAGGCAAAGGTTGACTACATAGGAGAAAACCACAGATTTATTCTATTGAACACGTTCTAACATAGTTTTCCTAATTTTTGCCTAATTTCCTTTAGACTAAGCTCCTTAATATAAATCTTGTAATGCCATACAATCATCTTTTACTTACAGGTTCCTTTCACTATATATAAGTGTGTGTATAGTCAGAAAATAGTATGTTCCTCTAGGGAGCTGTCTGTTCTGTCTCCCACCCATTTTTATTATTATTGCAAAACTCCTTTTGATCATGTTGCAGCCTTTTCTGTTTGAAGTCTTCAAGTATGCAAAAATTCTGTTTCCTTTCCTTCCTGTTACCCATTTTATGTTGACAGTAGGAAACCAATTATATGCTTTTAATGTTAACCTTATATATTCAGTAAGAACTATTCAGTTGTTTTGGTCAAAGCTGTTTTATGGCTTTTTTGGACTGATAGGAGTTTTCACACCTTGCTGGTGGCAAACCTCAGCTTTCAGTGGCACTTTCAAACCAAATGTTACACAGAAGGTGGATCAAAGTTTTAGATTTTAGAAGGGAAGAGGTACTCCAGCCTGGGAACATTTTGTGTCCTGTAGGTATGCTAGGTGAAATTACAATTTTTTGGCAAGAATGTATTTCTCAAGTAAATGTGCTTGTGGTTCAGTGAATCCCATGAGGTATGCACCTCTCTTCTCCTTGTGACAAAGTTGATCCACTCTGTCCTGCTGTCCCAGGTCTCACAAAGCTTTGTTCTCTCTTCATTAGCATCTCTGGAAATTGCCGAGAGCATGTTTGCTTCGCTGTGACTTTCCCTGGATGTTAAAATCTTTAATACAGAATATAGTAATCTTTAACTGAACAATAAATATTCTAGTTCATATATTGATTTTGCATTATCTTATTTACCTTAATAAGGGAAGCTAGGCTTGATTCCAGTTGTCATACTTCATGAAATCCATCTCTGTTTTATTTTCATTTTAACAAAGCAGACTTTATTTACTGCAGCTCGTGGACAGTTGGATCTGTCCTCCTTGGCCTAATCCTCACTGCGCTGTTCCCTGCAGGTGTCTTCTACTCTGGGCAGGCTGTGTTGCCCTTATCTGCTCACGCCAGTTGAGCCCTAGCTCTGGTGACACTTGTTCTTTGGAATGCAGAGGTTTGGGACCAGCCGCCGCATGGCCTCTACTGCCTGGGTAGGCAAGGCCCAGGCTGGTACAGCCAGGCTTGTGTGAGGCAGCATCATGTTTTCTGAATCTGTCGCTGAACTGTGTCTCTTCTGTGTACTTCTACATCTCTGACTGCAAGCAGGTGCGGCAGCAGTTGTGGATTTGTGGAGGATTTCAGCTCTGGAAAGCTGTGGCTCCAAGCTGTCTTCTGTGAGGACACTTGTCTCCCATCAGGAGGGGAGATTTCCCAGGGTGCTGAATTGCTGTGGCCCTTTGTGGTGGGCTTCCTGACACAATGCTCATAGACCATCCTTTGAGATTCTCCCTCTTCTCGCTTTCTCTGAGCAAATGGGAACAGTAGGTCGGCTTGAATTGAGAGCTGTAAAACAAGTCTGGCAAGTAGAGACGCCAGAGACATCTCTCTTCAGTCTGTGCTGCGTGTAGTATGGATGGGGAGTATCTTTGGAGGCATCCTGCAGTCTGTATCTTTTCACACTGGATTCAGGTTGGTTTTCTGATGAAGATGACTGAAACAGTTTGCTTTCGTGTGTAGCTCTAGGTGTGTAATGAATGAAGAGACTGTCCGTGTCACAGGGTCCTTCCAAGCCAAAGAAGTTCTGCAAAAAGGTACAGTGAGGCAGCGCTGTAATGTGTGTGTCTAATACTAATAGATTTTTGTAGTAAAGGAGTCAGATAACCTGAATAATCCACAACAAAGAGTGAAGAAGAGTCTAGGGGAAGAGCACCTTTGCATCTTCTATGCCAGCTGAGGGGATGGAGATGTGGTACATCTTCTGGAGCTGTATGACTATTTCTGTTAGATATTGATCATTCTTGTATGGGGAGAGGGAGTTAGCTTACAGACAGGCTAGCAAAATGTGTGGATGCAGAAAATGTCAGACTGAGCATACTAATATAGCAGAAATATTTAAGTACCTGAAGACTCAATATACCTGAAGTCAGGTACATTGTACCTGATGTAGCCAAAGCCTGCCTGGAGACTGACATTGTATGGTTGGTGTTCAAGTCTTCCACAACAACTTTATTACTGTTAGTCCTGACACTAGATAGATCAAGGCATGTAAGTCTGTGTTTTCTGTTTGCTGCATTCACATTTTTGTTTGCTAGTTGGATAAATGTGTTGAAAATGGATTGATTTGAGATTTTGAGCTTCCATGCTTGAGACTTTCATTACCTGTCCTGCTTGAAATGCCCTTGCAATTTTTCCATCAGAAAGACAGAGAAGAGAGTTGGGTGTGAATCCATAGCAGAGGTGACAAACTGTACTTCTGAGTGAGCAATTCAATACAACTAGTTCCAGATAGTATGGTGAATATCTGCATGAAAAACAGTTTGCTTTGCCTTGCTAAAACCTAACAGTAGTGAAAATATGCTTAGGGCTTATGCCTATGCTTAGATATACTGTATGAGACACTGGGTATATCAGCAGTCTGTAAATATTCAGGGTGGGGACGTGAGGGGAGAACGCTATAATTAAAGAGATAATTACAAGAACAGTGGCATTAGTGGAGGAAAATATATTTGTAAAGTCATCTTGTGCCACCTGTTGCATTTATGGAACAAAGTTCAGTTAATAGGAAAGCTGTAACCTTCTCAGGGTAGTTTGTTCTGAGCAGGGGAAGAGAAAAGTGGACCTTTTTCTTCTCTGATGATGAATCAGAGAGGAATTTCAGTAGCAGAAATGAAGAGCTATTATTTTTTCTCAGAATGGTGTTCATGGCTGGACTTTGTAGCACAGGGTAAGTTGGCTTAACTTTATAATAGTTCCTAGGTCTTGTAAATGTAAACAGACCTGTGTAGTCTGTTAAGTCAGGGCTGTGTAAGGCGTGTGGCTTGGAACTGCGTTCTTGGAAGAGTTTTGAACATGTTTTATGTATGCCAAAACCCATGCATTTCAAGAGCCTTAATATAAATTTTACGAGCTCACTGATTCTTGAAAATACACTCTGTTCATCAAATACACATCATTGGGAGAGTGTGTGTTGTGGATGGTAGTGTTTGGATTTTATTTTAAGAACTTTTTCTGAAGGAAGTAAAATATTAGATATTTTGGGTTCTAAATTTTCATATAAGGTTTTTATAGACCTTTCTTTCCTCTCAAATATCACACCCCAAACTTGTTACCATTTAATATCTGTGATGTACCTAAATTCAGTGATTTATTGGGCTCAGACAAGTTACTTGATGAAAAGTGAGCACATCAGCAAAACAGCTGACATCTTTCCAAAGACAGAAAAGTTTCCAAGCAGTATGTCCATCAAAAGTGAACTGTTTCTTTCTTCAAATAATTTTCAGAGCATCATCATACAATTTAATAGGGACATATTCAGTATATGTTTTCTGATTAAGAGGTTGCTACTATTCAGAGATACTGATTCAGTGACACTGGCAAACGTTTTTCTTCCTTCACTTAATATGTCTGTATTGACTTATATAAATCTGAGAGACCTCAGCCTTCCTTTTTTTAAATCCTTTTTGCTGCCTTTTTTTTAATTTAAAAAGTTTTATTTTTTATGGGAAAAAGTAAAAGTGATGAAAATGCATGATTTGAGGAGAGTATTTTACAATCACATTAAGATACATGCTTTGATGGAAAGTAGAAATATCTAAAAAGAATGACATTATCAGGAGATTTTTGAGATGGTCCCACTCAAGATTCCTGAAATTGCTTATTATTTCACATTTCTTGTGTTAAAAAGTAATTTGAATAAAATTATAATGTTTTAAATTACACTGTCGTAAAAGTTACTATTTTAAAATTTTTGGTGCCTTAACTTGGAGGGAAGAATTTTACTTCTCTGACTGTGTGCATGACAAAGGAATATGTAGGTGCTGAGGTACTGATATACAGGCCACCACTTTTATTTTCCTGGGTGATGATTCTTCCAAGAAAACAAGGGCTTTAAAGAGCCTTTGTAATGAGCAAGAGACAAACACAGAGAATTAGGGGCAATAAAAGACCTTGCTTCTAGGTTCCTTTTCCAGTAGATTCACACTGACTGAATTCCATGAGCCTGTTCCCTTGCCCCTTGGACCTCCCCAGCCTCAGCCTGTGATTTTCTCTTTTTCCGTTTTTGCTAGGATTAAGGCTGTCTATGAGTTTTCTTACAGGGAACAGACCTTTTCTAAGGGTTGTTGTGTGACATTAAGGGTTGCACATGTGAATGGAAGGAAAAAATGTGAAAAATAGTCACTTCAATACATGTAATATAAATCCTCAGACAACAAAATCTGTGTCTGTGATGCTTGAACTGGGGAAAAAAAAATGTCTTCCTGTGCATTAGTACTATCTGAAAAGCCCATTTAATTAGAGACACTAGCATATACAACATTACTGTCATAATAGGCAGTGAGCTAGTACGAATTTATATTTTTCCTGCTTTCATGGCCGCTGAAGAATATTTGAAAAAAATAATGCAATAATGAAAAAAAGAAGTTTTTTAGAGTTTCCCTGATCAATAATCTGAGAGACTTTGCTTCAATAATTTAGAGAAAAATTACTTCCTGTTCTTACAACGTATTTTTGCATTTCCAAATAGGGAATTGTCAACAAGTAGATATTTGTTCTTTGGGCAGAACCAGTCCTGGAGCCAGGATGTAACTTTATTTACACCCTTTATCTTCTTAATTGTTCTTTCAAGAAGTTACAATTCTCATGTGCTGTTGCAATCTGTTTAGCTGTACTGAAGTCATGCTTAATAAGACGGTTTGCACTACTTCCTCTTACTGTGTATGCTTCCAGTGTTTAATGAAATCCCACATGATCTCCAAATTAACCTCAAAGGTTAAGCTAACCTGAAAAGGTTGAACACACATGGCCTCTTGGTGAAGCACACTAAGTCAAAAGGATCAAAGTTTATTGTAAGATTTCCAGCACTTCCTGATTGAAGCTAGCTCTTGTATTTACTTGTATATTTTATCTTGTTTCAGAGCCACTATGTCTTCTTCCAAAGCAGGAAGCGAAGACCAGTGCAACTTTAATGTGCATTTCTTGCTCAGTGATTTACAAAACACCCCAAAAGACATTTTATTTTAGTCAGCAGTTAACCCAACCTCACACACAGTTTCTGTTTGTTGTACATTGACTCAAGTATGGCATGAAACCTTTCTCTGTCTTGTTGGTTGGTGTTTTTTCTGTAAATAATGGCTAAGAGCTGCTTACAGTCTTAGTTTTCACATTTACTTACTGTTCAGCAGTCTTTGGTGTCATTGACTTTGAGTTTGTCAACTTGCACACAATTCAGGGTGAGGGACCAGGCTGTTGAATAAGTTCATTCTTCCCTTTTGGAGTGAGGCCAAAGAACTAACTGAAAGACATGGGAGTCTTCTGTAGGGGCTGCTTCTTCTCCTTTCTCATCCCCAGGTGGAAAAAAAATGAGATTTTTCCAGCTGCACTGCTATCAGCATGCAGTGAGTTTTGGTCTTGTTTTAATCAGTCTTACATATTTTAATCAGTCTTACACTTATTTCTAATTTCAAAGTTTCTAATCAGTTCTGGAACTTTTGTAAATAGAGGTCACAAAAAAAGTGAGTCCAGGGACTGAGCTAGAAGAAGACCTTGAAGGGCTCAGAGGGGATGGATTGCATCCATTTTAGTGAAGAGTTTTGTTCATTTAACAAACACATAGCAGTGGGGCAGTTGGGAGAAAGTCATTCTATAATTTCAAATGTGAGTGGTTAGTCAAGAGTATGCTTCTAAAAAAATGTGTCTAGTAAAATTCTGGTGACAATTTATCTTATTGTCCTGGATTATAATAACTCTTGTGATTTGTGAATTCCCTACAGTAATTTTAATCTTGACAGGGCTGTATTCTGAAAATCATTAGGAGTTTCAGATGGACAGTCCTAACATAGTTGTATTACTGATGAGTAAGTCTCTGAATGATTCCCTCTTTTAATTTATTTATTTGAGAAATCACTTTAGAAGTCTCCACAGTATGTGACATATAGTTTATATGATTCTATGTCAGAGGACTAGTTGAAGAACTCATTTATCTGTGTCCTTTGGCTTTTGGGGAAGGAATTACTTGCTTTTCAGGCTTTCATTTGAAGGAAAGATGTAATATATACTTCCTTCCTTTTTTTCTTCTAGGTGAAAGATAAGATTTCATGAAACAACAAGCAACTTGTTTTATTCAATGAGTCTGTGGAGCAGAATTACTCTTTAATTCCTAAGCTTTCATGACTAAAAAATAAGTATTTTCTCTGTTTTAACCAAACACTTATCTAATACCTGCCCTCTTTGGTGGATTCCAAATGTGTATATGAGAAAGTGGATAAGGATCAGTTGTTTTTAAAAAGAGCTGGTATGTGAAACGAAGAATTCAAGATGCTGCCTCTATCCTTTTACTTTAGAGAAATTCTGCCTTTCCCATACTGCTTGTTATAACTGGATTTTTGAAACAGAAACTCAAAACATGTCCTTCTAGAGAGCCCCAAACCACACAGCTCTCCTTCAGCTCTCCTTTCAAACTCTCTAGCTTCTACTATCTATATCTCTAGGACTCCGGGAGTGTCTTCAGACATTTTAACTTGACTGTGCACGTGGGGCACAGGTAATGTTTTGCAGTCTGTCCCTGTGCCATCTACCATGATGGCCATCAAAGGCTGTTCAAGGACTTCAGATCCAAGTACAGGTGGTGTCTACCATCTTCTTCAGTATAAACTTTTAGCCCTTTGGTTGATAACATTTGACCTTGGTTTTTTCTCTGATTTTTTTCTGACTTCCAGCTATTGAAAATTATGTTCTTTGTCTGCAAGGTAAGTTGTAATAATTATTTTTGCAGATGTTGTCATGTGCCTTTATAGCTATTTTAGGGATCAATTTCTTGAGGAAAAAAAAAATCAAGATTCCAGGGGGTTTTGAGTGTTTTCCTGTTTAATCGGAAGTTATTTCATAATTGAGAAGCAAAATTTTTTTATGTTGGTAATATGAAAATGTTATATACTGCGCTTTGCTTACAGAAATACATGATCTTTTTTACTTGAGTTAGCTAAGATATAACAGGCTCCAGATGCATGTGCTGAATAATGACAGAGTGCTTAATATTTCATGAAGATACCCCCTTTGACCGAATGAAGTATGTACATGGCTCATATATTGATGAACAGAATGTCCTATGGCAGAAAAGATATCTGAGAAATAAAACAGAGGTTTAGTCATCTTTTAGCTCAAGCAGCAAGACAAAATGTGTGTTTAAGACAGCCTGGTGGGAGATTGCTTTTTTCCTGAGCGTGACTGGAACTTTTAAAATTTGTCTTGTCAAACAAAAAGACTAACATTGTTTGCTGTTTGAGAGAGGAGCATCATTGGCTCAGGTTACTGTCTGTACAGTGCTACTTAAGTGTTGTATGAACCACCAAGGCTCAAAGACACAGAATTATGTAAATGGAGGTTGGGTACATCAGCCAAAAAGTGGGACCCTCAGAGTCCTGGCTTGGTCTTTTGGGTCTCTAGGTATCACTACTTGGTGAGTACAATTTTCACAGTGCCCAGAAATAACTCTCTGGGAATGCCAGTTATGCCACCCTAGAATGCAGTGGCATCCTTAACCAAGGAGATCCTCTGCCTATGTCCCATAAAGTGTTCTAATCTGTTCAGCATGCTCCAAGCACGAGTAACATGCACCCGCAGTTCAGCACAAAACCAATCTCTGCTGCCATTTTCACTGAAAGCATTAAAGAAGGTTTGATGGTACTGACCTTTACTATTAAAACTTAAAAACATAACTGTCTTAGTGGCTTCCAACAAAGCCTATTTCTTTGCCGAAGGAAGGACTTGGGGTTTTGGCCCAGCTCTTGGAATTGCTTTCTGTATTCAATTTTCTAAATACAGATCAGACTGTGTGCAGAGAACTTGAGTTGTGTTGGAAAAATTTGTAATGAACCTGCAGGTTTTGAGGTGTCAGGAGGTTGTTTTGAGGATCATGCCCTTAGACTCAGGTAACAGCTTTCTCCCTGAAAGTACCTAAACCACTGTTTGGCAGTGAATTCAGTTTAGTGCCTAAACACCTGGAATTTGTATGAGAGTTTGAGGTTAAAGATCCTATAGTCACAAGAGTTATGGATCTTCCACCCGGTATTTTCCATTCTAGCATGCTCTCAGTATAAAAAAGAGAAATGGTATTCCCAAGCCTGTCTTATCAGATACATTTTTGGCCATTTGCCCAGTTTCGGGTCACCTCAGTTTACCTGCTTCAGTGTTACAAAGTAACCGAGCATATTTTTTGGGAACAAGGAGTCATAAACAGAGTAATAATAACTATTTTCCACATTACACTGCTTCCTTCTCTTGGTTACAAAAACCTACTATCATTGTTTACATTTAAATAATGAGCATGCTCTGTCCTCTCTGCCTGTCCCAGTACACACCAACCTTGAATCCTTGTGGTCCACAGGATTTTTATGGATGCTCTGCAGCACACTGCTGCCCTGAAGTCTCCTGTCCAAACAATGGGCTTGTTCACTCTTGAATAGTTCAAATTTTTAAAAACAATTTCCTCTATGTGACCATGTTTATTTTAGAAAGGAAAAAACAGAGGTTGCTGTTTTTACCTACACACAGAAGCACTGCTTCAGAGAGAGTAAATGTGTTTTAGAGCACAATGCAAACAGTTAAGCAAGTGAGGGGAGGCAATATGGTATGAAATAATATCAGAACAGAGAAAACATGACAAAGTAGGTTTTGCATTAGTTTGCCAAACTGGGGAGCACACCAGAAATATACTGATTAGCTCCTAATCTCTGCTGTTGCATGGGAGGCAGTAACTTCAGTGGAATTGCTGCCACAGACAGGAACAGGATTGCATTAGGACTGAGTCTGTTTCTCAGTGTTTAAGCTTCAGGAGAAACTTTGGTTACTGGTTTATAGCACAGCACTTAATCTGAAGACCTTCTTGCAAGAGTAATGTTTGCACAAGCTCTGAAGACCTTCTTGCAAGAGTAATGTTTGCACAAGCTCTTTATCAGCCAACTGCTGGCGGCTGCACCTGTGAATCTTTAAATGCCTGTGAATTTAGCCCAGCTGGGCTGGCTGAAGCTAAATACCAGTCAGCTACCAGGAGGTGCTAGATGGATGCATACTGCTTTTTTGGGCAAGCTGATGATAGAGCTGTGAGTCTTTTCCTTCCACTCAGGTACAATGAGAGCTTCTTCCTTCTTGCCTGAAGAAGAAAACATGAAATAAGCTCAATGAAGTCATGTTTTTTTGTTGTTGGTTTGTGGAGACTAACATACTTACATGGTGTTACCTCTTTGTAGCCGAGCTGCTTTTTTTCTTCACAAGTTAATGAACTAGGTGGTTAAAAAGATGTGCGGTGGGGTTTTTTTCTGCTTAAAGGAATTATATGCAGCTAATGGTAGGGAATTGAATACATATTATATATGTGAGCTGCATCGAATTTGTTCATAGTGTAGGAAAAAAAATTCTAATGAAGAAAACACCATGAGAGCTGATGGAAAACACTTCCAGAATCTTAGGATGGGGGGAAAATGGAATATTTTGGGGCTGGTGGAAACTAAATGCATTTTTTGCAGAAGCAACAAGAAGAGCAGAAAGAATGGCCAGGGGTTGTGTCTGTGTTGTCGCTTGTTCCTGTGAGATTCATGGGCATTAGTTCAGCTGCTGCATGTGTCAGAACAAGTGGAATTTGCTCTTTGGCATTTGTTTCATCCTTCTTTGTGTCTTCTTTCTCCTTATGGAAAGGAGAAGAAATATAAAACTACTTCAAAAGCTTTTTGGGATTAAGGTGTTTTCCCAGAACTGCAAAAGGGAGAAACTTCGGAAGTTTTGTGTTCTGTTAATTGCAAAATCCTAATCAGTGGAGACTAGGAGGTCGATGTGATGGGTTGCCAACTTTTTATAGTCCTTTCCTAAAGGTTTGAAATATTCCATCTCTTACATGGCTGGTGCATCTATTTTTGTTATTGCTCATCTCAAAATAGTGTGAAGGTTTTTGAGGCATACTGAAAAAGCTGGCCTCCCGAAATTAGAGGTTAAATGCTGATAAACCGCCCTTGGCAGAGGCGGGGCTTTGTTGTTTCAATTCACAACCCTACCTGAGCTGTCACACCTAGGCCAAAAGTAAATACAGTGCCAGGGCAAGTAGCAGTCTTTAATGTGGAAAATGAAGGTAATGCTGCTGTTAAAGAGCTTGGTCTCCATACTGCTTTCCTGAATGGGCCAGGAAGCATCCCAGGAAACTAGAAAAGAAGGAAAAGGTCTTCTTTAGGCTGATTAACATCTCAGGGACTGGCTGCTTTTTCAATCAGGTAAGGGTATAGGCTTCCTGTTTGCTTCCCAGAAACTGGAAACAGAACACAGATATGGTTGCTATGCTGCAGTAGTTTATGGATGTTACAACAGCTGTTTACAGGGTTAGGGTTTTCTTACATTTATTTTGAAGAAGTGGTTTATTAAAGGGATCGCTGCCTTTTTAAATGATACAATAATATTTTCTTAAAAATTCTGCATCTACAAAGTAAAAAGGTCAGGTGTGATTTTATGTCGTGTCCTTCCACAGAGAGCAACCCACGTGGGCTTTGTCTCTGCTCCACTGACTTAATCTAACCAATATCATGCTGCTAAGCACAAGGGATAAGGTATTTTATTCTCTCGTTGCAGTGAGACTTTCTTTCTTAAAAGGTAATTTCTGTCGAGACCCTGAAGCAGCTCTCCTGGTTAGCTCTCCAGAAAAAACTAGTCTATTTTCTACTTTTTTTTCTTTTTGATTGGTAGAAAATGAGCTTTGGTTACTCTTTGTTGATGTTAAGACTCTTCTTTTCTTAAGAAAACTGTGGAGCTTGTTGAAGTCCACAAGGGTGAAAGGACTGGCTAAGGGAGAAATTGAGATACTATTTTGGAAACCTTTAAGGGGTTTGTGGGTTGCTGAGTGTGTTTGCTACCATTTTTTCACACTTTTCCCATGTGGGGGGCCTGGGTGGGTTGCACAGCTTGCTGCAGTGTGCATACCTTGGCTACAAAAATTCCAAATCATAAGTCAAAATCAAAACTGCCTTGATAAATAAGAAGACAGTGGCATTTTTTTCCCATCAGTTATGTGGGTTTTACTGTTTTCAAGTGTAACCTCGCAATAATGTGGGCCAGATTTATGCAGTGCAAGGACTTAAGGTTGATGGCCAATTCTGAAGAATTTGGCTATAATTGATAATTTAAAATGACAAATAACTGATATGATCTCATAACTAGATTTTTTTAAAACTCATTTGGAGCTACAAATAATCTTCTGCTACTGAAATATTTTAATTAACTTGTCCAAACCTACCCTAAATTATTATTTTTGAGATGTGATAAAACGAATAATTTTTCTCTTAATTTTGCCACAGATCAAAACTAGGTTTCTCTTCTCATCTCTTCTCTCTGTCCTGTGTGCTCTTTAGGGATTTTTGGGAATGACGATTTCTGCAGACTTTTATTTTCCTTTCCTTCCTTTTTAATGAAGTTTTGCAGGCTTTATCTGTGTTTGTCAGTGTTACAGGAGTATCTGATGTTTTTGTTGGAACGGGTTCTCCCACAACTTTTGACCTGAAAGATTTTCTGCTTCCCGATTATCTTGTTCATCTGGAAAAAAAATGATTCTGTGTACTTCAAGAACCATAAATAGGGTTTCCTACTGGTGACAAAGCTTTATATTTTGACTATAAATATAGTTGTGAGTGTGTCACAACGCTTACTTTGTTGTAATGGTCTCTTTTGGTTTTACTTACTTTTTGAAGTAATGTTCTTATTAATGTAATGTTTTAGAATACTTAATAAAACTGTTTTTCCTTTCCTGAGTCAAATTCCTGTGCTGCTTTTATCATGTGTTTCTGTTCTTATTACTTACTGTTGGATTCTCCTTTCTTCTGCCTCTAAACTCCACAGCCTTTTTTTTATTTTCCCTCCTTTACTTGCTCCTTTAATCCCACTGCTGATATAAAAATAGATCTTATCTTCTTCATTTTTCTGAATTTTAGTCCTACCTTCTGTCTAACTTCAGCAGTGATTTGGTTTCCATCCTTAATCACAGTTTTCAGTTCTTATCAGACTGCAATTCCCATCTCTGAATTTTGAACATCACTGCAGACACCTTCAGCCCCAAGCCATGAGTCCTCTTTTCCTCACCCCAGTGCTACCTGAATAGCAGCATCCCTCTGCAGACACTGCTGTACTGAGTATCGCTGCAGTTTGTGACATTAAAAAGGCCACTTCCATTTCTCTGTTGGTGTTGCAGCTGTGGGCAGTCAGAGCTGTCACTAAATACTGCAGGATAAAGTGTGTTACTACTAACTCCTGTGTGATTAAACTCAACCCGAAGACAGGTCCAGTTTTTGTGTCTCTGTGAAACAAGAAACCTTGATAAATCCTGCAGCACAGCCAAGGAGAGGCCTATGATTAAATACTTATGGGAGAGCTTGTTTAGAAAGGACATGTAAACAAAAAAATATAAACTGATTAAAATTCAGTTCTCAGAACACCAGAAAGATATAATGTTTTAATTAGAAATTGAAGCAGATGTGTGACAACTGTGTTCAGTGGCCAGGCTTCTATCACGGTTTTGGGGAAAGCTCCTAGGTGTAGTCATGAGTTCACAGAAGTACCATCCTTGATAGGGTGTTACACTGCCTTAAAAATTACTGATGTGTTCTTTTTCTATTTGTTTTACTTTTCAGATACCTGGTGTAAGGGATGTGTAATCTTCAGAACTTTGACATTTAGTTTTGTCTTGAGTGCAAAGTGTACTTTCAATATGGAATTTTTCAGCAGCTTTCCTTTGTTTTTTCCCAACATTATCTTTTTCAAAGGTATCACAGAGTTCAACCTTTTAATTGAACAGCATCCTTTCCTTTTTAGTGCTCCAGAAACTGTTGTTATTACCAGCATGCTTGTTTTCAATGAAAAGTGTGTCTTTCTTCATGATTGGCAGTTTTTATTGCCTTTTTTTAGAGCGGTTTCAAAGTGGGTTAGTTTTGTTGCTGTGTGAATATTTAACTAGCTGCTTAGTGTAATGGATTTATGCAAACACATGTGTTTGTGTGTGCATATATGTATTATGTGTGTATAAACTAATTTTAATCCTTGAAATCCTTTGATGTAAACCAGACAGAATTGGAAATTTTGAATGCTTGATGACTTCAAAAAGAATTAAACCTTTTTTGCATTCATTCTTTGGAAAAAAACATCAAGAAGGATTAAAAGGAGAAAATGAATAGGGCTTTTAAATAGTTTAGTGTGATAAACTAGATGCCAATAGATTGTGCATCAAATTGCTCAACATCTTCAAAACTCCACACAATTATAAGTTCTGCAGTTACAGGTGTGAGTTAGGTGTATTTTGCTAGGGGTTTTTTTGAGAAAGTATACATTTAGATTATGCTAAAGATGATCCTATAAGGGTAGCTTTTGTCATGCTGAATTGCACAAAGTGCCACATAATTTTATTGGTGTGCTTTTTTGCTAAGTACCACACCCCTGAAGGAAAAATATGTTTAATAATTGTATTTCAGTGTTGAACTTACCAAAGTTTAATATTCTTTACCACAAATGTTGCCACCCTCATGCTGCACACTTGCACATGCTTTATAAAGCAGATACAGTGTCTTGTATATTTAAACCACAGTCATAGCTTCCTTCTCTGGGTTCATAACACTAGGATGACACAGTCTTTTACCCTCAATTGACTTTGCATGCATCTTCAACAGCTTCTCCCACAACATTTTCCTCTGCGCTGCCGGCTGGAGCCTGTCATTCACAGCCCATGCTGAGGTGGGAGGGAGAGCTTAACCTGAGTGCAGAGCGTGAGTGGAGTTGAAATTAATTTCTTTGCATTTATAAATATATACACTTATGCCCACACATTTCGTTCCAGAGAGCTGTTGCTCCTTCGTGTTTTAATAGAGCTTAATTTTGCACTAAAATCTTTTTGCTGACATGTGTGCCCACATAGCACAATTTTCCCCTCTGTTTGTATTTCAAGCTGGATCATGAAGGCTAGGGAATGGTTTTGTGCTTCAACGCCTTTATTCTTTCTTGCTGCTGTTCTCTGAAGTGCACACCTAGGAAATCTGGTATTATCACCATGGGGCAAATGTTTCACCATGCACACACCCCAAAATAGAGTGCTAAAATAAAAACGCATTCGGTTACTGGCTGGAACCCTCTTTTCCCGGGAGAGTGTTTCACAGGAGCCCAGTCCAGATTTCTATGGAGAATGGAACTGCTACGAAGAAAATCACCTTTTCCTTAAACACCCCTTAGCTAAGCATCTGAGGCCAGTTTCCTCAGAGACACTTTGTGTGGGCTTCTGTCCCCCCAGCAGTCAGAGCAGGTTCTGAGTCTGCTCTACAGCACAGGCTGAGCTCTCTGTACGTACCATTTCTTCACGTGTGTTGTTAAGTCTAAGATCACTCTGGTCCCTAAAAGTGGGAGGTGAAGGTGCATCTGGCTGGTTAATATTAAAGGACAGTGGGATAGAAACATACATTCCTTCAATTTGGTGCTGTTAGCCACAGTCATTGTTACATCTTGATTGGTCCAGGAAAAACACATCACTGGAAGTGTTCAGGGCCAGGTTGGATGGAGCTCTGAGCAACCTAGTTGAAAGGTGTCCCTGTCCACGGCAGAGGGATTGGAACTAGATGGTTTTTAAGGTCCCTTCCCAACCAATTCTATGATTCTAAAACATATGTAACTATGGTTTTTGGAGATCTGAACGTGAGGAAGGAGGAAGCTAAGTGGAAGCCTGGAGGATAACTGTTCCATGTATCTGTTGCACTAGTCTGAGAAATCTGAAGGCAGAAGTTTGTTGAAGAGTGGTTGTCCACATTACATACAACAAGTGGGCTCTGAAACAGGCAGTGTTGATTAATACAAGGGTTTATACTTCCCCTCTGCCTTGACAATGAGAACAAGCACAGCCAACATGCTATAGGTCATTCTTTCTCCTCTTCTATGCTCATGGGGGTTTTTGGTTGTTTTTTCTGGTTTGGTTTGGTTTTTTAAGGAAGTAGCCAGCTTGCTAAAATATCAGATTCCTGTGGCTTGTTGAATGGGTCTAGGTTGGGGTGATGCCTATCTTGAGAAGGGTGTAGTTCCTCTCTCGCTCAGTTTTAATCTCTGGAGGAAGGCTATAAAACTTCCTCCCTACATGTTTGGAAAGCACTCTCATGCCTGCTTTATCATCATTTATTATCAATCAGATAACAAGAGTTACATTTTCCTCATGCAGGCGACAGCAAAATCCTGGCACTATCCAAGCATATTACAGAGGGCTCTCAAATGTTTGATACCAGCTTGGTGCTGTTAAGTAAGCAGTTAATATCACACAAGTGTGTGTACTTACATATGGTGTATGGATTTCTAGCTGCTCTGAGACTGTTCTTTCTGGAGCCATGTTGTAGCACAGGAGCTAGAAATAAAATTGTGATCTTTGTCTGAGAGCTACAGGTCATGATACTGATCTAGGAGCCTTCACCTCCACCCGGCTGGTTAGGCGACAGTCCAGGGAAGGCAGGAGTACGGGCTTATAGCTGAGACATAGATCCTGTTTCTGACATTGCAACAGATGCTGTTACCTGATCCAAGAGAGGTCACTTGCTCCATCTCAGCTTTCACATGTGTGAGAATTTACATGACTTCTGGGAGCGGTGTGAAGACTCATTCACTAATTTTGAACTCTTTGCAAAATCCAGTATACTAATGACATGTACAATACTGAACAGTTAAGTATAACATTTCTAAGGAGTGTTACTTCTTTTAAATCTATCTTATGTAAAAACATCTGATATTGCTTAGGAAACCCTTGTGGTTTGATATAGTATAAAATGTCATGGCCTCCAAACTGAAATTGAATTGAATAGCAGAATTGAAAAAAAATTACTTTGATTATATTCTTCTGGTTACATTTTAATGTCATGCACTGAATAGAGCTGCTTATATAGATGGTAGATTTATTATAATACATCTGACTGATGTGGTATTATTAACAGTTCCTGCCCCATGGCAGATGAGTGATGAGAACACAGATGTGGGACACTTCAGAAAATAACTTCTAGTGTGGTCTGTGGGTGACCTGGGTTTGTTTGGGTTTGTTTTTATGGGATTGGTTGATGACTGGGGGTGCTGAAGCAGAAACAGAGCTTTTTCCATCTGCAAATGGGATTTTGTGAACAGATGTAACCATCAATTCAAGCTTTTTATCCTCACTGTCCTCTTTCCTTGACCTTTCCTGTTGGGTAAGGGCTCTTATAACACTGTAAAGTGAAAAAAACCCAATCCATTTGTTTTCATGTGGTTGTTGCTATCACTCATGCTCATTGGTTCATTCTTTGTATTAGTGAGTCTGGATAACTAATCTCAAGTGTATTAATTAACAGGTAGTCTGTCACTGGACAATGACTTTAAAGGATCAAGTAAAGCAAGACAGCCCAGCATTCATGTCTGAAAGATCATATGGAATACTTTTGTTCTAGTTGGTTTTGTAATTTGTTACCTTATTTCCCATTGTCTTATGAATAAGATTTCAAAATACTTCAACTTGCAAAGTCACATTAGTAGAATACATGTCTTTTTGGCAGCTCCTGCTGCTTTAGGTAGGCTTTTTTATAGGGAACAGGTGCTTGATGAGTTTCCCATCAAGGAAAACAACCTGGTTTGGTTCCACCAAAGACATGTCAGTGAGAATTCCCTAACAAACAGGAAAAACTGAATATATTTCTGGGGAGCTTTCTAGCCAAAGGTTTGTTGGAAAAAGGACATCTGCCCCTTGGGCTGTTGATTTCCCTGTGCGTAGGGGTGGGTGGTGGAAATATATGATAATGATAGATTTACTGGACAATTTTTGTTAAAACTAGGACTTTTAAAGGGAGGGGTTTTGACAAGGCACAGTTAGGATTAATTTTTTAATACATTCTTACTCTGATAACATTTGAACAGGGCATGTGTTCATATTTAAAGCAAACAGCTGGCATATAATGCATGCCAGCACTTTATGCAGGAAGACAAGAAGTGGTAACCAGCAGCCAGCAAGCCCTTTGGAGACCTCTGAGCCTGCTGACAGGCACACTTGCTCTGCATGTAATTTGAAGAAAGGCATTGTGCCCCCGGTGGCTTGGCTTTGAGTGAAAGATGGAGTTTTGTGCTCTCATTTTGCACTGAAGACGAGCTCACAGATAAATAGGTCACTGTCCGCGGAACTGTTTTGCACTAAATCGATTAGAAGCAACATGACCTTAAGCCTGATCTCCTTGCTCTACAGAGATATTGCTGAATTGTGGCTTCTTCTGAAGAAAAGCACAGGTGTGTCTAGTATTTCAAATTTTCTTAGTTACTTGATTGCAGGTCAGGCAGGAACTTTGCCAGATAACATTATCCTACTGAGGAGAATGGGATGTGTTTTCGTACGAAGGCAAAAGTTCTGTTCTGCTTGTGTACATTCATGTATAAATATAATTTATTGTTACATGGGTGTGTTCTCTGTCCTTGTGTAAATTTGCAGTATATCCTTTTATTTGCAGATGTATTTCTTGGTACAGCAGATGTATCCAGTAAATCTGTTCCTGTATTTTACACGGAAGGTACTTTGTTCACTCACACCATGATTATGGTGATCAGAACTGCTACTAAAGCTTACATGGAGAATTTGCTGTTGCAGAGAGCTGTCCTGCTGTTCCTGGTGTACAGTGTGTTTTAATTTTCAATTCATTGCATTTTGTGTGAATATCAGATGCATAATTTCTCCTGATCCCTGTTGGAGGTAGGGAAAAAGCATAGTTTCTTTTACAGGATACAATTTGTCATCCCCTAGTTGTTAGTATAGGAGGGTTAATCTAAAATGCATTATTTCTTGGATTCCTTCAATAAGAGCTTTCTATAGAAGTGTTGTTTCTGTTAAGACGTAATTAAATAGTGAAGATATTATTTGCTGTTAATAGTGCAGCTACAGTCCGTTGCAAACTGAAAGCGCGTTTTGTGGAACAGGGACAAGCAAAAATTGCTTCCTTATTCTGGTGCCTGAATCCACATTGCCAATTCTGTTTTCTGCTTTTGGTATGCATGACTATTGCAGAGGAGGACAGAGAAAGAGCACTGAGCCCATGGACTGGTGTCTAACCTTCCAGTGTTGTTGCTATTGAAATGTCAGATTTAAATGAAACAGGTATGTAAAGGGTGGGTCTTCTAAATGAAGGGTGGATGTTCTTACTAATCTTTAATTAGTATTACTAATTAACAACATGCTAGTCTGAGTGTTCTGCTTCTCAAGTAGCGCTCGATGCTACTAGGGGTAATACTAAAAGGCATGCTGCTTAGGAGGAATGAATGAAAGGTTTAAGGAAGGTGAAGATAACCATATGGAAAGGGTGGAGGGATTAATCAGTCTGAGTAACTTTTGTTCTTTATGGGCATCATCATCTGTCCTGAGAGGGGAGGGGTTGATTTAGGAAACCACTGATTATTCTATCGCAGAGTGAATGTCTGTTTTAAACTGCAAAACCAGGGAGTGATTTGTGTCAAATCATAATGATGCATATGTAACCATGCCAGGACTACTTGTGTAAATTGCTATTTTTAAAATAGAGTGTTTTAATTTGTATTTGATTACTGAGAAATAAGTGAGTGGGGCTGCTTTTACCAGCAACTGCCAAGGCTTGATTTTCATCTATTGACTGCCACCAATTCTTGTGGACATGTTCAGTGTGCCAGAGATCACTCCTTTCTGGAGAATTGTTGAAAGATTTTGTGCTCAAAGTGGGCAAAAGGGTTGTCCTGTTCCCTGGCACTGTTCTTTCCTCTTCTTCTTGAGCACTGCATAAGATTTTTTTTTTGTACCTACAGTTGGTAGAGGGGAGAGGTCTCAGATACCCATCTTTCCATTGTCAACTCTCTGAAAAATTCCAAGGAAAACAATATCTCCTTGGAGAAATCTTTTCTCAGTTTGTGTCCAGGAGTGAGGATAGAGGGATGGCAAAAAGGATGTACAAACTGAAAAGAGAGAATGGGTCTGGAATATAGGCACAGGACTTGAGTCTCTGTTTTGCTTAAAGACTGTGTAGGTAATTGTGAACAGTGTTGGTTCTGGTTTTCAGCATCCAAATGCAGTTGTAAGCACCTCTTGTCTTGTAGGTACAATACAGGACTAAAAAGTCTCTAACACATTCTGGCTGTTGCACAAGTGGGGTGTGGGAGCCAGCACTGCCTATCTGTGACCATGGATCCCCAGGAGTTAACAGGCAGTCTCCAAGGGACAGGATCTTATGGAGGATCTGTCGTGGAGGTTCTGCTGGATTTTGTTGTCAGTAGGAAAGAGGATGACTTGGAGTCCTAGTAGGGATCTTCTATGTGTGCTTGTAATTAAAGGGAGTTCTTAAAATCTGGCTGTCACAGCCTTATTTGCAATGAAGATGGATGCCTTTCATCTGCTGGAGTCAAGTGCAGCACATGCAAGTTGCATGTTAGGGAACGAAGGTTGCAGTGGATGAATCGTCATGTCATTTGCTACATCTTGGTGTTAAGAACAAGCTTTATCTGAAAGGAGGAAAGCAAGGCAGGTCAGTACTGTGCTTGTTTGCCCACAAGACAGGTATGATGTGATATTTTCAGAGCTATAGAACTGCAGCAGGAGAGGGATCTGCTACTAGGTGATAGTTTTGCGTCCTGAGAACCTGTTAGTTGTTAACATGGGACCCTTCTGGTGGGTTCTGAACAGTTCTCAAGAAATAAATTATTGGCTGGAGTTGTTTTTTAGAAAGCAGAACTAGGGATATTTCCCCTTTCGCTTGGAAAAGCTATTGCCTTAGCCATTTTTTTATTTTACTTTTGTTTTTCAGAAAATTGATATACCATGTAATATGTAGTTGTAGACAGACTTTATTAGCCTGAGTTTCAGCAAATGTGTCAACATAACTAAATTTTACGCTATATTCTATATTCATTTTTGAAGTCAACATATTGAATTATTATGCAATTTAGTTTGTATGTGATCATTTGTTGTAAGGCCATGATATCTATGCTGGAAATTTCTATTTTCTTTCCAGGATTGTGAGGTAGGCCTAGGGACTTCTCACTAGGGAATTCCTTCAGCATTACAGGAAAATTTAGGTTGGAAGGGACCTCTGGATGCCACTTAGTTCCCACTCTGGCTCCAAGCAAGTTTAAAGCTAAGAAGGTTTCTCAGAAACTTGTCCGAGTGTTGTATATCTCCAAGGGGAGATCACTCAGCCTGATGGGGCAGCCTGTTGTAGTGCTTGGCTCTTCTCATGGTCTATTTTTTTTACGTGTATTCAGCTGGAATTTACAATGTTGAACTGTCTGACTGTTGCCTCTCATCCCTTTGCTGTGCAGTTTCAGTAAAGACATTCACTCCTTTCTAATAAGTGTTAGTGTCCTTTAAAAACTAAAATGAACACTCTAAACTTGTATAGAGCACCTCAGTGATGTCATTGAAACCTAGTGCTCACTGGCACCTAGGCACAAGTATTTTAAAAGTAAACCACTATCTTAAAACTGATAATGTGACTTTTTTTGTTCATTTGTTTTTTTAAGCCTGCCTTCAGTGTCTAAGGAGCAGGCTGTCCAGTGAGGTCAAATGGGACTCCAGATGAGAACCCACCACTGGGGAAGTTCAAGGTCAAAGTTTGCACTTCAGCCTCTTTACTGCACATGATGTATGAGAGGTTCAAAATGAAGGAGCCGTATGTTTTTTTTCCTCAACTACTTTTATAGATGCTGTGTCTCAGGCACTTCTCTAAGCATCAGATATTCAGAACTTTTTTCATTTACCTTGCTTTTCTCTGCAAAATGCAGCCCTACTGCATTTCTGTTTTGTGCAAAAGACTCAAAGCCTTTGAAAATGGAAAAGCAGTCATTCATATTGCCTTTTGAAGACCTTGTCTTTTATAAACGTTCATTCTACAAAGTCTGTGGAATTGCAGCAAACTAAGTTCAGCTTCACTGTACTTAGCCTTGTTTCTTGCTTTATGCTTAGTTAGGTGAGAGAAATTATGTAGGTCATCTAATTCAGAGTAAGTGATGTATTTATTAACTTCTCAGTTTGAACATGACAGGTTTTGTTGGTTTTAAGTTCTGAGCAAGGATTTCACATATCACTCGAGGCAATTGATGGACCACAGTTTCTCTTAACAAAGAGCAAATTGTTACCTTTTTAATATGTATCTACTTTGTACTTTGCACACACAGAATATGGAAGTTTTTGTTGTTGTTTCAGGAATCTGAAGTAGTTTCCCTGTATGCACAAAAGGGCAGATTTTTTAGGAGAAAACTATCAATCTTTGGACTTGAAATTCTAGCAAAACAGCCTCTCAAATTAGAGGTAACATCCAGTTAGACTGTAACACTTAGAGAAGTTTTTTTTGTTGCAGATGAGACACTGAAGTAAGTTCAAGAAATTATATCTTCATTGATTTGGTTTGCACAGTTTCCATCAAAAATAGCTTTTTGCTAACAAGTGCAGAGCTTTATTTAGGAGACCTTGATTAATCATTACAGATGTGTCAAATTCTCAGATTGGATAATGAATAGAGGCTTCATTTGAGACCTAAAAGAGGTGAAAATGGGGGTCTATAAAGCAAAGGAGTGGGGGCTCCTTTCAAACTTCTTGCACACTGCCTGCAAAACACTGCATGTGAGCAGCAAAGCTCGCTGTATTGCACTAAAGGATTCTTTACTGCCCACGCAAAATACTGAACCATGTCCATGTCCTGCCTCTGTGCTACATGAAACAGTTAATACTGGCAGTAGTTTAGAAAGACATGATGGGTTTCATGTTTTTAGTGGCATTAGGCAGTAAGCCACAGTGCTTCAAGGGCTGCTTCATTAACAATTCTGTCGTCTGTGTGGTAAGTGGAGTAGCCAGTTTGGTTATGAACTCAGCAACCTCTTCTTTCTAAGTCACCTGTAGTAAGAGTCGAAAATACTGGGAAATTTAGTAGCAGCTGCAAGTGAATGTCTTAGCTGAAAACTAGTACACAACTCTAAATAAGCCACTTAGTGAACACTTAGCCCTTCCTTCTCTCTCACACCCGTGAAGTGCTTTGCATCCCGTCTCAAAATATAAGTTTATAAATGTACAGTTACATGAAAAACTGTGCTTGAGTCAGAGTACCATAAAATATATTGTTAGAAGTGATTATAGCCCTTCTCTATGTCGTTGAAATGATAAAATTCAGGAAAAATCTTTTTATGAGAGCCTGCAGTGACAGGACAAGAAGTGCCAGTTCTACACTGAAAGAGGGCAGGTTTAGCTTGGGCATAAAGAGAAAATGTTTTTCTACATTGAGGATGGTGAGGCACTGGAACAGGTTACCCAGAAAAGTTGTGAAAGGCCCATCCCTGGAAATGTTCAAGGCTAGGTTGGATGGGGTTTTGAGCAACATGATCTAGTGGAGGGTTGGAACTAGATGGTCTTTGTAGGTCTCTTCCAACCCAACCCTTTCTGTGACAACCTGACAATTGTTAGCACTGCTATAATTTATCTCTAGAATAGATGTGTATAATAAGCAATTAGATTTTACCACTTTGCTGTTTTATTAAAGTGTTTGGTTTTTTCAAATAAAGAGTAAAACACTCATTGTTTAAAATCTTATCTTGCTTCCAAAAGAGCACACAAAAATAGCATTCTGTTTAATAGTATTGCCAGGTATTCCTGCAGCTGCTCCTGTGCATGTTGACTTTTCAGTTAAAGCTTTGGGACCCGCTTTGAGATACATTACTTTTCTGCAGAGGAGGAGTTGAAAGCAGGTAATTTTGATGGAGACAAATCTTTGGATTGGTTGCTTGAAAATATATCCACTTTAACTTCTGTGTTTAAGCTGAGTGATTGCATCACTAGTTTTTAAGGCTTGCTGAAGATGAATTCTTTAATTTACATGTGGCTCTTCTATTCAGAGTGGATCTTTCCATTTTCTGTATTAGTAAGGCTTCCTCTTCTTTGCAAGGCTTTAGTACTTAGAAACCAAAATTCCTGTAATAATTTTCTCAGAGCATTCAATCTCATTAAATGCAGCTGGCAAAATCTAACCTTTTTGTTATTTCATGGAGACTTGCTTGCTAAAGTACCAAGTGAGACACATCTGGGTCATTTGCCTTCTTATCGCTTAAGTGCTGGCTAGGGGAACATTCTCTGCTGTTCAGTCTTTATCTGATATTTCTCCGTTAAAAAAAAAATCTTTGCTTTTTGCAAAATCTGCTGCTTGTAGGTGACTAAGTACATCTAATGCTGTAGAAATATTTTTATACCATACACTCAGCATGATTTGCAGTATTAAGGAGTTAATAATGCTGCATTTTTGGCAATATTTAAGC
This sequence comes from Corapipo altera, assembly GCF_003945725.1. NCBI lineage: Eukaryota > Metazoa > Chordata > Aves > Passeriformes > Pipridae > Corapipo > Corapipo altera. The sequence goes on from NW_020884872.1 coordinate 25,672,661, forward strand.
AATATTCTTAGCAGTCTGAAACTATTCTGTAATAACAGAAAAGGGTTTCCCAGCAGGCTTGGCTTTCTTCAGGACATCCTGGAAAAAAGATGAGAGCAATATTGTTGTTTGCCATACACCAGGTTAATTTATATGTTTGGGTAGTAAGTACATCTGACAGTGTCACTGCACTTTATCTCTAAGGCCTTTTGGTGGCTAATAAAAATTTATTGTATAATATGGCTCTGTGGCATGATTCTAAGTTCCTCTTCCTTCTCATTTTGGGAAGGGAGTAATTATTATCACTTACTATAGCACAAAGAATGTCTCTCTTGCCAAAACAGACTAGGTGCACTTAAGCACATATGGACCCAAAGCATGGCAAAAAAGATTAAATGCTGTACCTGGTAGCACTTTCAGATTTCTTGCAAAATTGCAGCAACACCATCACCACTCCCACTCCTTCCTTTTATCTTACTTTAAGTTTTCTTCAAGAACAAAGAAATACTATGTCTTGTTGTTGATCCCTAGATTGGCTTCCTAATTATTACATCATTTTCTTCTAGTTACAGATTAGCTAGTGTTTAATCACTCTTGGAAGCCGTATTCAAACTTGAAGCTGATCCCTGACAAGCTGTGGGACTACAGAGTCCATGTGTCAAGTAGGTGTGACTGATGAAGCAGAGGAGGAAGAAGCTGAAGTATTTGGCAGTCATCATATCCTGTGAATACATCTATTATATATGAAATAGAGGGCATTGTATTTCCTCTGATGTTTGTGCTTTGAGGTGATATTATTTAGGCAAAATAAGACAAAGAGCTTGGTTGCCTTTTATAATAGGGGAGGTGTAAGAAGAAAGAGAAAAACAGGTACATACTTCGACATGCATGATAAGTGGTCTCCAAAAATTCTAGATAAGAGTTTGAAAGAAACCAACATCTTGGTTAACTCTCAGTGTGCTTTTGAGCAGGTCATAATTTGAGTCAAGAAAATGGGAACTGTTACACCTTCTGTCATCTCGTGCCAGGCCAGCAACTGTGCATTTGCTGTACACCTCAAAATGTTTTTTTTGAAGAAAGATCCGTTATTAATCTCCCTATCTGAAACCAAACCATCATCCTCACAGTTTTGTTCATTATCCTGTGCCAAATCTCTAACTCTGTGATCTCAAGGAAGAAACAGGTGGATATTTTTTCTTTAATTGTGATTACAGTAAGCAGAAATTGCCTGTGTAAAGCACGGGGTTTGACAGGCATCTGTATAATACAAACATGTTGAGGTTTGGTTTTTGTTATTTAATCCTTGACAAGTTTCTGCCCCATATTTAAATTCTGTAATTGCAGCCTTTTCGGACTAATTTACATGTCTTCTAAGTAGTAGTTGTGTTCTTCAGGTGTGATTAACAAAGCAGAGTTATCAAGTTTCATTTCAGTGAAATAATTTAAAGAAAAAGTATCTCAACTTGAGGATCTGTTTTATGTACTAGGGCTCATAAGAGGAAATTGTCTTCTCTGACTAGAAGAGGAAATGGAAGATGTAACTTGACTGTAGGCTGTAAAGCTTTTACAAGTAAAATTCTTACATAACTATATAATGTAAAAGGTTTATTGGACACTCAATGCCAAATGAAGCTTTGGAGCACTAGATTGTTCTATATCTATTTGTGCTAACAACTGGGATGCTGATGGAGAAAAAGAATTTTCTGCTTGCTTGGGATATCTTAGCTCACCAGAAACAAACAAGTTGCAAGAACACTGTTTTGCCTGAGTGATAACTTCCTTCACAACTACACTTCAGCAGAGAACAGTGTTTTGCATGCAAACTCCAGAAGTTTAATCACTCACTTTTCCTGGACCCTCCTTTTGATGACAGTGTAGTCAAATGAAATCGAAATGAACTCTTTCTGAAGGCATTTTGAACTGGTGAGGTTTCAAATCTTAGTTTATGAACACTTGTATAAATTCCCGTCATCAGCCCTGTGTGGCTAAAAATAGCACAAGGACCTGAGGAGCTCAGTCTGCAGGGGTTGTGCCTGAGCACACCTAGCACAGAGCTTGCAGGCATTGTCACTGATCAGCAGCAATTTTTAAAATTCAGTTTTAAAGTTGGAAATCTCGTTTGGCATCTTGACTGGCTTATTAGTTTTACATGGCTTAGTGTGGAAGAGGGTTATCTGCACCAGCTTTGCTGCTCTGGCCCTTCCTCCTTTGAGGGCTACACAAAGGAGCTAACTGTTAGTGATGGTGGTCAGGGCACAGAGATGAAGAGGAAAGAATGAGGAAATGAAAGGTTTGCCTTGGGGCTGAGGGAGATGAAGGGACTGCTCTGAAAGTCATTATCTTGCATTTATAATTACCAGATGGGAGGGTGGTTAAAGAAGAGATTTTTCAAATTAAGATCCCCTTTATAAAACTCTCTGAGTGAGTAGGCTGTTCCAGAGGAGAAGCAAAACAAAACTGTTTGAGAAAAATACATTTCTTCAGTTTAAGGCATGAATTTCATAGAGAAGCCATAGACATGTTTTCATGAAAATCTTGCTGACTCAGCTAGAAAGAGGAGGAGGAGAAGGAAAAATTATTTGCAGTTTGCTTTCTGATGTGCTACTGGAATCTGTGCTGAAAGATGTAACTGTGTCCGGATGTATACAAGTAGGTTGCCTTTCAAGATGGTATAAGGTAATGGCCATAGAATTTCCTGCAGAACTACTTAAAGGGTGGTGTAATTCCAGCTGGCACACTGGGAATTAGATTAAACCGTTACAGGAGGCTCACAAGTCATGTCCAGAGTCTTCCTTCTGTGCCATGCAGGTACAGTCAGTTTAGACTCCCCTCCAGCACTGTCTTCTGTGAAAATGGGTTTGCTTTGGCGTGTCAGACAAACTCCAAATGATGATGAGTTTCAGTTTGATCGGAAAAGAAAGAGGAGCCTTTTACCAATAAGGGAAATTCTTGACTTGAGTGACATTGATCGTTTCCTCAGATCCAGGTTTCTTCAGGGCTTACAGGCACTAGGTAATTCAAGCACAAGTTATCTTTGTGCCCTCATGCTTAAATCTGTCATCCTGCTTCATTTGAAATGCAGTCAGGTGCCTCTGATGGGATGGGGTCAGGCCCCTCTAAGCCACCATCCTCTATCATGGAGACAGAACTATTAAAGCAATATTTAAAATTGAATTAAAAGATTATATATCTGTAAGATTGAGGTTCACATTTTTAGAGAGACTTTTTTGTAATAAGAACCATATATTTAACTGATTCCTTTATGTTAGTAAGATGACACTCCTGTTCTGTCTTACACTCATAATTCAAATACTAAATAATGTGGGTTTTTTAAAGAACCTCTAGTTGTCGACTTAGAAAAAAAAATCTTTGGGCATTACCAGCTATTATATGTGTTTATTTAGAAAAAAACAGTGATAATAAAAAAGCAGTAGTAACTTTAGAAAACCTTATTTTCCTCTTCATTACCACACACAATACCAGATGCACTATAAATCCTGGGGGCTTTCTTTTAAGCAAGCTAGCCTGGCAAGCTCTTTAAATGAGCTCCTCAAGAAAGACTGGATGTTCTGGCATGATTTGATATGAGCAACTTTTTTCAGCTATGGATTTTGGATACAGTAAAACAGGCAGACTCTTAAGTCTGCTTTGAAAAAAATACGTAAAGCAGTAAAGATAGAACAGGGAAAATAATGGACTGTGCGAATCTTAATCCATCCAAGTGGAAGTGGAGTTTGATCCTATAAAAATTTCTTGGAAAACAGGGAACAGATTTTCAGTAATTCTGTATTTTAATGTGCACTTAATTAACTCTACAAAAATGGAAATTTTCCCTAAAGAATGTAGCAGGTGGCAAGTTCTCTATTTAAAGAATACTTCCAAGAAATTATTTTCCCCAAAGGCTACTACTGTAAGGAGCATGTGCCCTCACAGTCTGTTTAGTATGTGTGCCTTTTGTTGCCTTATCCAGTTAAAGAAATAGCATATTCAAGTAATGATGGACAGCCTTAAAGTAAAATCAGATTAAACCCCAAACAAACTGTGATGAGCTCTCTTTTCTAGAGGAAAGCTAAATGTGAAGGAAATGATGCAGAACAATGAGTTTTTACAATAGCATCTTCTCTGAAGGAAAACAAGGTATTTAAAAGGGATTTATGGCTAAATCTACAGGCAGTGATACTGGGTTCAAGTGTATCCAGTTGAGCTGCTGGATGTGGCCTGTTTGGCAATTCCAAGAGCTGCATTTTCTTGCTCTTTTTTTGCCTTCCCCCCCGCCTTTTTTTTTTTCCTTTTTTTTTTTTTTTGGGGGGGGGCTGCTATTTTCAATCGCAGTTGTTTCAAATTATTGAAAATCAGCTCTGATCTTAATGCATACTTAGCTTTTAGAAGTATGTTGTGAAACTGAATCAGGAAGAGCAAGATGAGATGTGTTTTGCTGGAGGAGAGCACAGCAGGAAGGGATTCTGGAGGTTTGCTGTCTGTAAACAGTCACATTGTGCTGCTCCTCCAGTTGCAAACAGACAGGCTCCTAAATTTGAGTCAAAACTGAGTTTAAAACCAGGAGAAGGAAAATACTATCTTTTCAGTGAAGCATTATTTGACCACAAGGTTATGGGGCTTACCTGAGTGGGTTGCAAAAGCTGCTTTTCCTATCAGAGGGAACACTGGGGCAATCAAATCTAGACTCCATCTTCCACATGGCACAAGTCAGGATTGCAGTGGGATTGATCACATGGATACATGAGGAAATAGTGATCAATATGTATCTGGAAAACATAGAGTTTCTCTTCCTTAAGAATGTTTTGCCTGCTTGAATATTGTGTGTCATATATGTACTTACTTAAGCAAAATACAACTATTTTATTACATGCTTAGAGTACAATACTATACAATAATAAAAATTATTTCTGCCTATGACTTTAGGCAGGATGACATATTGCAGAGTGATTACATTATTTTCTCTTTTCCCAACTTCTACCAAAATATAGGCATTGATCCTGTAGTAGTTTATATTCAGGTAAATGGGTCCACCTGCAGGCGTTGGTTTGCAGAATCAGTTTCTTAAACACTGCTGCAGAAGAGTTCCTTATATTATAAAGCATGGACAACAAAAAGAAAATTGGAATTCTTTTTTCTTTGTGGGACTGGGTTGTTTCTCTTCTGGGAATTACTTGGCCGTCTGAGATTGGACTTAAGAAAGATCTGTGTTCAGTGTTCTCATCAAAACGTTAAGATGATGACATAACTGAACGTCTGGATGAAATATGTCTTGCCAGTTAAACATATCCACTTATGGATTTGACAGCATGGTATGCAGAGGTCTTCTGATCAGGCAGCAGTTCACCGGATGCAGAAAAATAGCCCTGATCAGTGTGTGACCTTGAAAGTGGTCATGGTCTTCCTCTGCCTGACTGGACGACAGAAAACAGAGAAGTTCTGTTTCATAGTATAAGTTGTTGCTTATCTGAAAGAAGTAACTGAAAGTGGCTTTTTTGCTGTTCTCAAATAATTGCAGTTCTCAGAATTTTATATATATGAGAATCACTTATAGAAGTAAGTGTCTGCTCACAGTCTACCATTTGAAAGATCTCAATGAAAACAAGTCCCTTCCTTGAGGGTCAGAGCTCTACTTCAGCTTGTATTTCAATGCAGATGACACTTATCCTTACATCAGTTTTAGGTTTTACTTACTTTTCCTGTGCATATTAACAGCTTTGAGTGTCAGATTGGAGACTATTGTAATGGCATTTCAATGTACATTAAAAACCAAAATTTCAATGCCAATACAATGTCAGATTAAAAGAAATGTTGAAAACCGAATAATGAAAAAGCTGTGTTATCTCTTTACTACTTTTCAATGAGGCTAAAAATGTAGAATAATTATTTTTTAGGAATTGCAAAAGAGTAAAACTTTTTGTTTCCTTGTAAAAAAATGACATAGTTTAATGAATGAGGCAACTCTTGTCATGCAATCTTTACTGCGATCAGCAAAACTCAGGTTTCTACTTGACCTCTGGAAATATGCTGTGGGAAATGCTGCTGCTTAAACACTGTGGCAGAAAACTAAGGATCGGGAAAGCAGTATGGTTGTCATTAAGCTGAAGTGCAAGGGCTGAGATAAAAGCTTTTTAGTGTTGAGGCAGAATGTGTGTGTGTTTTCAATGTGAGGATGTGCTTTCAAGCCTGTTCTACCTATCTTATTTAAAGCTGTTTTCTTGGGGTATTTGAACACTAGACAACAGGCTAGAGGGATCATAAGTTTCTTGGTTTTGCATGAGATGAGAAGATTTTAATAAAAATTGAATTTTATGTGTAAACCCCTCACTGTTTAAAGTCATTCCTGAGGAATAATAGCTCTACAGTGTTTGATTCACTGACAGTCCTGTATTGCTTAGGAATGTCAGTAAATCTACATTACTCTTTTATCAGTATGCTGTTCAAAGTGCTTGTCTTTGGCAAACGCTTAAAAGAATCCAAAGATTTTCGCATATTTTTCAAAACTTGGACAGTTTTCTGGGTGTTCGTGTTCTAGGAGTGATTATTTTTTAATGTCTGCTGTGAAATTTTGAAATTTTACATAAAATGACTTTGCAATGCAAATTTTTTTTTCTCTCCACAGATGAAATCATGCATCAGGACATCATTCCCCTCTATGCTGCAGATATTCAAGACCAGTTAAAGAAACAGTTTGCTTATCTGTCAGGTAGGATTACAGTGTTCCCTCCTATTGACATTGCTTAGATGTACAGTTCAGCCTATTGTGCTTTCAGCCTCTGAGATCACTTATATAAGAAATTAATATTTAATGAGTAAATCAAAATGCAGACTATCAAGACTTGTCTTTTAAGGATTTATTAAGAGATTTTCTTAGAAGTATAATATAAATTTTCAAATTACAGTTAATTTTCCAGTTAACTGGAGATTGCAACGTGGATATGCTGGTGGTTGCTATGGTCTTGCAGTCCTCAGCTCACAGCCCCAGATGCTACTGGCTCTGCTATCATGTCTGATACTGAAGCCCAAGCTGACACCTTAGTCTTGGCCAAAGTGGTGGAGTGAGCACCACAACACCACGTTCCCCTGCAGCCTCAGTGTTGGGGTCAGACATGCGCAGCATCAGATTCTGGACAAGATTTTTGGCTTGATATTGCTAACTGCCTTCTGCAAAGGAACCTGCTTTTAGGTGTAAAGCCATGTTCCCACAGCACAAGGAGTCTTTGCCCCTGGATGACCTGTGCCAGGTAGGTGATGGGCGTCTGTGTTTGTGCCATGCAAGTGTTGATTGCTGAGCTTGGCCCATTTCCATGCTGAGACTGTGGCTGGCTGATACTGGGCAAAGGGAGATAGTGCCTTTGCTCACTGATCAGGCCTTTGATCAGGCTGTGTGGAAGGTGTCTGATGTGCTTCTGAGTTTGTTCTCCTGTCTTCCTGCCTGTCAAGCTCTGGCAGGTGTGCAGCAGCAAACTTGCTGGAGTTCCAGCCCTGCCCTACCGCCAAGACATAGAAAGTGGCTTTGCAGAGCCTCTCTGTATCCTTCATCAAAAAGGAGATTTACCTCTCTGGGCTGAAGCTGGACTCTGTAACTGTTCTCTCTCTCTTTGAATCCCTCCCTGCATCAAATCAAGAGGCACACAGTGATGAAGTAATGTACTGCTTTGCTTGGCAAAAGCTCGTTGAATCTTCTTGTACTTGTAATTAGCTATTAATTATGATTTATTCCTGCCACACAAACTAAACTAGGTGTGGGTCTGTGGTAGTGACTGTTTTCTATGGGGAGGTAAGAATATTTTGTTTATGGAGTTGGCTGTTCATGCTCCATTTGAGATGACAGTGTTTAATCTACCATTCTTCTCTGATGGTTTATCTTTTTGACTTCCAAGCTCTTCCTTCTTATCCAAGGGCAGAAAATGTCTTGTAATAGTGTTATGCAAGAATCAACCTATCTAGGAAACTGTAAATAGGGTTTATATTTGCCTCTCTAAAGTGAGGGGGAAAACTGGTGCCTACAGTAGATGAGTTGTTGAGTTCACAAATCCACAAGTGTCTTCAGCGCTCATTAAGTCTTCCATGCAGTGGAGCTTAGTAAGTTCCTCACTCTATTTTCTTCTATTTAATTCATACTCAGTCTATTAGAAGTCTGTTTTCGTTGCCTGAAATAGTAGGACAGCTGCATTGCTGTGCATTACATTCTCTGTTGTATTTTATTATTCTTGGGCAAGCTGACCATTAGGCATTTTCATTTCACTTTGGACTCCACTTCTTTTACCCTAATGTTCTCCTTCAGGACGCTGACAGTTAGTTCTTTGTGCTGTACCATATAGTGCTGTTACAGGTTCTGTGAATGAAAGAACAGAGACAATATTTTGATACTTGATTTATGTACGTTTTGCTTGTTGTTGCAGTTGTGCTTAGGAGTGTCTTTGCTCTAAGGCCACTTAAGACATTTAAAGTGTCTTAAGACATTTTAAGACATTCCCACAGAATGGAGCATTTTTGCTTTTTACTAAACTACCTTCAAAACAGAATCTTAGGACATGGCATAAAACTCATTCAAAATGAAAATCCATGGATTATGAATGCCTTTGGTGGATAGCATCTTTGCAGTTATTGGTGAATGTCTTAGATGCATTTCTGATTTTACTTGTTGGCTTTTCAACAGCAAGGCAACATGTACTTGAGAATTGCTTTAGTTTCTCTAATAGGATGTATCTGGGTCTCATGGGACACTTGCTTGAATGGTAAATGAAACCTAGTCTGCTTCTGTGCCTAAAGGCTGTAGCCCTTCCCAAGCTACTTTCTGTGTATTGTTCAAAGTCGAGGTCACTTCTTACTTTTGTCCCTCGTTCTCCTAGATTGTAATGGAAATGCTGCAGCGACATCCAAATTAGACTTGAAATGAAACAAATTAAAGCAAAAACTTATGTTAATGCTTCAGTTTGTCAGTAAATACAGCAAAGTGCAATGAAATCAAGGTGCTAGCTAACTCCTGCAGACTAGCTTTCTCAGTTGTGAGTATGCAGTCATGTGTTCAGCTTAATGCTAATGGAGGGGTGGGCTGTGGGTGAGGTTTATATTCAGTCATTCACACAGCAAATTTATAAACCACGAAGTTAATATTTTACCTCAGACACAGCTGTTTACTTTTCACCTTGGAGTTTTTTCATTCTGTGGAACAAGGTCCTTATCTCTGCCAGAATTGTTACTCTCTTTTGTTGTTTTGCTTATTAAGTGTCCTCGCTATATGGTTCGTTGTTTCACCTCTCTCACCATTTTATTCCTTTAGTTACTACTTGTGCAACCACTTTTTCTTCTGCATTGAAAAGGGTCTTCTGCCTTTTTTGTTTGTTTGTTTTTGGATTTTATCCCATGAAGGACATTATAAGGTCCACTTAAAAGTCACTGGAAAATGTATTCCTTATGTATTCAGTACAGTCTTTCATTCACATTTTATACTTTCTTTCATAAGTTTTTTTTTTTTCTCTTTCCATGACTGGAAAGTTGCTGGGTGACTTTCATACCCACCCAGCCTTTTGTCTATCTGCCATTGCAGTGTGCAGGTGTATTAAACTAAATGTGGATGAAGAGCATGCAGACAGGTGTGTATGTTGATATGCATCTTAAATCATTCAAGCTATGTGATGTGCAAATGAGAGACTCTTGGCCGCCAGAAGTGCTGAACCAGTTATTTCAGCTCACTTCCCTTTGAATGCCTCTTTATGCATTGAACAACTTCAAAGTATTTCAATTAAAGGAAATAGAAATATGATTTCATACTATTTGCATTTTTGTTTATTGATTCCTAATTGTTCTTTCTGCCTTTGAAAAAGTTAGCATTGGTACTAGCTTTCAAAATGCTTATATCTTTGGCTTATATACATATGTATATTTGCTATTCTAAACACTAAGGTTCTCACTCTCTGTAACTTTATTTACTTCACTGTGTTCTTGCTCTTCTCCGTGGAAATGATCTGTCAATACCTCACTGGTCAAACTGTTTCCATTGAAGTAGCTGCAGGTGCTGAGTCTGTAAAATTATATCTGAGAATTTCTGAGTTGATCCTGTACCACATACATTGCAACAGTTATGTAAAAATATCAGCTTGATTTTTGTTGATGATGTAATTAGACAGTATCTGTGTTATGTATGGACAGTGGAAGAGGTAGAGCTTAGCAGTTTTTCCCTTGCATGGGTGTAAGGTTAACTGTTGTTTTATATTCACTGTGCTAAACCCACTGTGGAGATTATATTAAAAAAAATAGT
>NW_020884872.1:26282910-26498576 GCF_003945725.1 Corapipo altera
AAGTAGTCAAAGTCACAGAAGTTACACGGTTGATTTCTTTGTTTCTAGCAATTGCAGAATCTGTGAGAAGTCAGAGCAAACAGAAGCACAAAGGGAGAAAAAGTCCAAGACGAAACCCATTTCAAGTATGGGTTGCTTGGAGATTCTGTTTCTTCTCAAACTTATGGTAGACCTGAGTCTGGATCTGCCTTAGCCTTGCTTGGAAGCATCAATGTGCCCTTTTCACCTACAAAAACAACTAGTTCTCCTTTTAATTCTCTTCCTTTTGAAAAGAACCAGGCAGGCAGCTGTTAGGCAGCAATGGCAATACTGATGCCAGCAAACCCAAGTGCCTATGCCTAACCTTTGGTAGTGCACGTTCATTCAAAAGTACATATGCAAGTAAAACCACTGCAAAGGCAAATAGAAATCCCACTAAACAGCCATTCAATCCCAAGAAGAATCAAAGGCTTGTGAAAATTCCCACCCACTTCTCATGACATAACACGACACTAATGCAAAGCATTAGGAAAAATAGACTGCTGAAGGCCACTCCTTAACCTTGAGAACAATTTGCATGAATACTACTTAAGAAGTGCCTAGAAAATGTATGGTCTCTTCTTAATCACTTCCAGTGAGTTCATCAGGATCCATACAGTGCTTCTTGGAGCCTCTGCTTATAGATAAAACTCTTTTATTCTCTATTTACAGTAGGTTTTTGTTTTAAGGAAAAAGAAAAAACGGTCAACATCAAGAAATAGATAACAAAATGTTCTCTGCTGGGTTTACACAGGCATTTCAGGATTGCTAAACAGAGTACTTCCTCCCCAAATTTAAGTCAGACAAGTCTACTGCTGCACAGGACATGCTGTCAGCCAGTAGCTACAGCAAAGCAGCAACTGCCTCTACCATCTTACCTGCATGAACTATTACCATCAACTTTCTTTACTGTTAGTTTAAGAGTCCTTACAACAGCAGCCACAGGCCGAGCAAGAAAAGACAGAAAAAAATCAGACAGGAGCAAAAGAAAGACAGAGGCAGAAAAAAATGTTTTAGAGTTAGAGGGAAAATGTTACAAACTATAAATTTATTTTGAAAAACAAAAGAGTGATAAATGCATGTACAGAATTAAAACAGACAAAATTGCTTCTATGGACAGATGCTTATCAGAGAAGTAAAGTGAACTGTTGAGGTTAACTGATGAGGTAGTCATGTTTTCACCAAATATCTGGTTTTTGCATTACTTAAAGTGACCATGAAAGCTTACTTTCAAGCAGTATTTCACCTTATTGAGTGTTGAGAAGAATTTGGATTTCTTTACTTTCCTCCTCCCAGCTCAAACAAGCTGTTTCCACAGTGTACTTCGATGATCTTAATTACTCAGTTTTGCACCACAAAAAATGTCAACAATTGGTATCTAAAACTAATACAGCATATGGAACACGCTTCCCAAAAAAGCAAAGGTACTAAAACGAGAAACTATTCCAAGTGCATCTCAAATTTTCCTTGAAATGGCCATGATAATGGTTAGCATATGGATCTTATAGGGCAGCAAAAGCGAATTCCATATGCAGGCCTTGCCCTCATTAAGATATTCGGTATCTGCCTTCACACTGGAATTTTACAGCTTTTGTTCACTGCAGTTCAGGAAAAAAAATCAACATGATTTTAATACAATGCTGATTTAAGCTTATTTTGCCTTAGCTGAGCTAATTAGGTTCTACTTCTCTGCTTCTCTTTCCTCCACTTATTTCAAAACATAATTAAATTAAGATGTTTAAATCAAATGAAAATACATTAAAATCAGCTATAGCAACCACAGAGAACAGAAACAGCAACACAAGAATTTTCCTACATTCTTCCCTGAATGCATGGATGGAATAGAGGTGGCAGAAGAAAAGACAGCTGCCTTAGAATGGTGGTAAACACACAAGTAGAGGGTTTTGTTGCACATGCATACTTACCCTTCTTTAAGCAATATAGGCTGCTCTATGCTCTTGTGATCTCTTCTTCCTGAAGACGAAATTAGATCTAGAAACTAAGAGGTGAACAAAAAGCAGATATAAAAATGAGAGGACCACATCACCCAAATAAAAATCTTTAACATTTGTACAGCACAGAGCTACAGAAAGTATTGTAAAAAAAAGTTAAAAGTTAAAGTTAAAAAAAAGGTAACAGCAGAAGCTTGAGGAATTTGGGAGGTTTCCTGGGTTGTAAACTAAAAATAGCACACATGCTCTTAAGCAGAAAAACTGCAGATGATCAACACTTCTTGTGCTTCTCCTTTGTTATACCTATCTTTCACTTCCTTTTGGACCTTTCATCACAGATCTGCACCATGTTACAAAGCACACACATCTCAACTCTAAGCAGCAGCTCATTAATCCAACCTAATTACTAAGTAGAAATACACCCAAAGAGATTCTATGATTGACATGTATATAATTTGATAAAAGTTTCTTGAACGTTACAGTTATCAGGAGTCTGCTTTTTTCAGCACGTTTCCTGGTTTATTAACAGTATGTATTATATTCTAGGTTTCCAAGCTTCAGCTTCAACAACACAGCAGGATTTTCAGAACATTCATATGCATTACTTACATTTTTTACTGCATCTGCATATTTCTGCTCATTGAAATAGTCATAAAATGTAGCCATGTAAGATTCCTTGAAATTGGCCTGAAATACAAAGCCAAAACCAGGCATATCATAATACAGTTTATACAGAAAATATTATTGTTAACAGCAGTAGGTCAGGAGGAAAGTCAGAGCTGATAAGACAGGGGTTTTTTCTGGCCAGAGGTAAAATAAGCAATTTTCATGTTAGACAGTACACATTCAGTAGTACTAAGTTTTTATTTCAAGAAGGTAGCAGAATGCATTTCAAATGTTCAGTTGCTTCAGTCAGTAATACATTATTCAAAAACCTTCAAAATTCTGCTTTGGTTTTTAATCTTCCCCCTAAAAGATTATAACTGAGGTACATAGTCACCTAAAGTTGCCCGTGTGAATCCTAACCAGACCATCAATGACCCCAAATTATCACTGGCTATAGCAGTGTGGTGCTTTAGGTACACTTATTTCAATCAAACATCCAGAGTATGGGCATCTAGGTCTAATCTCACAAAAGACAGACAGAAAACTGAACCGGAATGAAAAGTATAGCCCTTCCCCCTACTAGGTGAATTCTTCTCAGTTGAGTTTTAAAATGATGAAACAATCCATAAAGCCCCGTTGAGCTGCTAATCAGTACCACAGACAAGTTGAGAACTTCAGAGGTTCTCCTGATCACTTTCTTTCTTCCAGATGGAAGGAATGAAAAGCTCTGAAACAGACTTCTAGGTTGGTCACACAATTTTGCTTTACTGAAATCTAGTTCAGATTAAGACAGATTTAGTTTTCCTCTGAGCATGAGAGGCTTATAACCAAAGCAAACATAACCAGTTTTGCATAAGCCTAGTGCAACTCAAGCATTTTAAAGGCTTAATTATAATTAGTGATAAAAGAATAAAAAAACCCACTTTCCTAAATTAAGCCTTTAAATGAAAATGGCATACTTACAGATTTAGATTTTGATAAGCTGCCTAGTGTTTGAATGGTTTTAGAGATAAGTGTCAAAGTTCGAGAAGTTTGAGGATCCTAGGAAAAAGAACAATATTATATGGACTAGCTATTTAAAATATAGAATAGACAAAGGTAAACTATATTTCTTCTTTCTTATTTCACTTGCAGAAAAGTAACATAAAATTAGAAAAGACCAATAAAACAATGAAGGGAAAAGTTGCCTTTTTTAAAAAAAGGTTTTTTACTCTTAAGCCATCCTGCTCCATAGCTACTCTACTGATTTGAGAAACAAAGGCAATCACTTGCAAAACAAAACCAGAGATTTGCCGAAGACTGCCCATGTCCTTCCCACTTCCAATGAGAACAACTACTAAAAGTCTCCAAAACATTTCCAACACTGCTGACAATCAAACATTAATGTAATGCAGCAAAAATGAAGCAATGTCAATCTTTTCCACAGCAGCTTAGACTCTCTATCTTTTTTGTCCTTAAATTTCACTGTTCTTCCCATTATCTCCCAAGTTCTACACATACACAGCCATTCAACATATGCTTCATATTCAAGACAGATAGAACAGATCTTTGAACTAACAAAGGTACTTTTCCTAAAGGCTATTAAAAGAATTAAAGAAAGAATCTCAACAGACAGACTATGGTGACAGAACTGTAAACATAGCCAGAAAAAAAACTGATACAGTACTTACTGGATGGTGTGGTGTAAGCTGAAAGAGGTTTGGAGAAAGAATAGCAGGAGCAAAGAATCTCAGGAAAATAAAGCTGCTGACAGCTGTATACCTCACATCTGGGTCACCTATTTAAAAAAAGACCTCTACTCAGCATTTCAATAATCCTTCCTTAAAAATCTCCTGAAATTATCAGAAAGCCAACTCAAGCATGTGCTGGAAATGTATATATTTATGAGTTAAGGATTAACTGATGATAGAGGATTTGGAACCAGAGATCATCTAGCCTAAACCAAGGAAATGTTAATGCCAGCCCTTTTAAAAAAAGAAGTGGGTTCATGACACAAGCTACAAGGAGAACACCATTCACTTTTGATTTCATACAAACATCTGACACCTATGCACTGAAGTAAGGTGAATAATTTACATAGTTAATGAAATGTTCAGTACAGAGGCCAATTCGCAGTTACCTAGTTATAGCCCTGAGCACAAGTGCTGTACAGACTCCTAATGTATCTATTCCAGTTGGTAGTTACCGAAAACATACTATTTATTTACTTTTACATAAACCACATGACAGTACAGTTAATGCTTTTTTGTTTCAGCTTTTCTACTCCAGAGTGATTGTTTAAAAGCTGAATTTTTATTACTCCCTCTAAAACTTCCTTACTGTAATCTGCTTCCCTTCCTGAAAAATCATAGGTCAGTTGTTTTGCCCAATTCCAGTTTTATATTCCCACTCACTCTCAGAGCCAAAACATCTAGGAAGGAGTGGAAAGAATTCTCTCTTGACAACCAGAAAACCTTTGCAGCACATGGGCTTCTAGGGCAATGAGCTTGCAATAACTCTAATTTATAGACTGGCCTTTATTATAGTTTGACATATGAGGAGAAAGTAATTCTGCTGCATGAAGTCTGCAAAACAAGCCTTTACAAAACCCTGAACATTTGCAAACTGAACATACTTTGCAAATACTGAACTCATAAACACATACCATCATAATGATTTTTTTAAATGCTGTTTTCCTCTAAAAGATGTTGAAGAAAGAATTCAAACCATCATTAAAAGTCACATTCTTTGTGGAATGAATAATCAATGAAAAACCTCCATTAACACACTCCAAATCATATTTTAGATAAGCTGCTGTTCAATTACTAAATCCATCAGGGATTTAAAAGCTATCAATTACATAAAATAAAACAACATATAGAAACTCACCTTGAAAACGTTTGGCAGCTGATTCTCTCAGTGAAAAGAAAATATCGCACATCACTGTAGGGCAGCTTACACCAGATTTTGTAATTACAGTAAAAATGCGATCAACATATTGCCTCAAATTTTCCTGAAAAAGTGTAAAGATGTATGACAAAATTAGCGCAGCTTTCTGCTGTGGCAAGTGGCACTATTCCTGGTTTTATTCATAATGGCATCATTAAAAGATTTCCACTTTCAACATTATACACTTGCGAAAAAATCTCACACTCAATTATACTCTATTTGGTAAAGGTAAAGAGTAACAATATCATTCCTATCAAATCCAAACATTAAATGATACGGCTTTATGGCATATCATTCCTTCTCATAACACCATTTCTACATCATCAGCAGAATCATGAAATCATTAAAGCTGGGAAAGACCTCTCAGATCATTGAGTTGAACCGTTAACCCAGCAAAAACAAGTCCGCCAGTAAACCATGTCCCTAGGTGCCACAACCTCACATCCTTCTTGAACATTTCCAGGGATGGTGATTCCACCACTTCCCTGGGCACCCTGTTCCAATATCTGAACACCCCTACAGTGGAAAAATTTTTCCCAATATCTCTAAACCTCCCCTGACACAACTTGAGGCCATTTCCTCTCATTCTGTCACTTGCTGGGAGAAGAGGCTGAACCCCACCTTGCTACAACCTCCTTTCAGGTAATTGTAGAGAAAGATAAGATCCCCCCGAGCCTCATTTCCTCCAGTCTAGCCACAAGCTAAGTCATCCTTGTCCTCAAGGGCGGCAGCAGAAGTGATTAATTTTCTACAGGTTTATAGTATAATATAAAGCTGTTGTAAAATAATTATAAGGGTGGTGTTAAGAAAGCTTGCACTGTATTCTAATGAATGACAAAATTATTTGCAACATCAAATGTCTGAGGACCTCAGTTAAACCTGACAGTGTAAACAGAGATTGTGTCTTCAAAATCTAATGCATACCCTGTTATTTTCCAGGTTTTCACCATCTTTTAATTTCACAGGATCAATTTCACAAGGTCTATGGACCTGGCAGATCTAGAAAAAAAATATATTTAACAATTAATATATAAGTTTATCTACAAGTAGAAAAAGTTTTGTAAAAAGTATACTTCTTAGTTTTTTGAGGTAAAAGGCAAAAGCCAACTTTATAAATAGTATTTTTCCTTTTGACAAAGCAAATTATGTGATCTTTATTTTTTTCCAAAAAGTAGTAGCATCAATTATTTCTACTCTTTCCTTCATCTGAAACACAGAATTTTTCTTCAGACTTTCACAAGTAAGGCTGTTCAAGAAAAGCCCTGTTTCCAAAATAGTCAACTTTGGAAGTACATCCATATTTTTTAAAACTTGACACTTTCTGATGAAACACTAAGACAACAACAGCTGAAGAAATTGCCAAATCATTTAAAGGAAGTCTGTGGTCTGAAAGCATTGCCCAATTACTGCACTGAAATACCCACACTCACCATCCTGCACTGGATAGATAATAAACCATTGTTATAATACATTCATCACATGCACAGTTATCTAAGAATAACTGTATTCCTTTATACCCACTGGATTAAATGTGTTACTTTACAATAGCTTTCTGCTGCATATATTCTTTATTCATTAAGTTATTACTTTATTAATTTCTCAGAAACACTATATGCTAGTTTTTATAAAACAGAATAATTTAGGTTAATAAATAGACATTTTCATTTAATTCAATCCAATTGTGGCTAAAGGAACACAAGATTTTAATGTAGAAACAGACTATTAAGGCTTACTCCTATAAAGCCATCTTAAAATGGGAAGTAATAAACAGTATTTGCTCCCTGGAGGCCTTTAGAGGGATATTTTACCAAATAAACAGTCTAGACTGTTCTTACCTCATCTATAATTGGCTTTAGTGTAACTTGCAGGTAATGCATCCCTGCCAGTTTCATTGTCTCGTCAATGCACTTGGAAGTTAATGAGTTTCCTCTGAAAATGGTGTTTGGATCTCTGGAAGGGAACAATTTTCTGTAATTCAGTGTCTTTGTAATAAACTGCTAATACATGGAAATAAAAGCAGCAGTGAAAGGTGATGAAAACCTGGGTTTGAATACAACAAGCAAAACCTCACTTTGACACAGCCTGCCATTAAATGCAGTCACACAGCATTTAGTGCACTTCCAGGTATAACTGAAAAGCAGTAGTCATGGAGAGTCCAGAGGGACTACAGATCTTCTTTGTATTAGTGTAGTGTGCTCAGTGCACTGTCCAAACACGCAGCAACATGCAGGCCCAAATCAAAGGGGTTTACAATATAAATGGGGGAAAATCACCTGTTTTCACATCCTACTGAACAGCATTAGTTTCACTAAAGGAAGGAGGCAGTGATTACAGTCTCACAACAACACCGGACATTACACATGACCTACTACTTCGACCTACAAAATAAGCACTTGTAAGCTGGGAGGGAGAAGAAAACACAGTCATCTTTTCTAAAGGACTTACAGCACTGCTCTGTGGTAACACTATTAAACACAGTGCAGATCCCAGTTCTGGACCCGATGTCATGCAGACTCATCTCATGCCTTTCTGAAAGTCCTTTGCACAGAATTCATCTTGTACTAGACATACAGCCACTGTGATTTGTAAAGCTTTAGCTAACAGCACTATCATGTACCTGCGATTCCTCGCACAGCAATTTACATTATTCAAATAGGTACATAATCAATGACCTCATCTACAACCATATCATCAAACCCTGTGCCTAGTGACAGCAGATCAAACTTGATATGAAGTTATTTGGCTGCTCTTGTACATATAGTGATATCTTTTCTGTTGTTTACAGCTTACTACAGTTGTACCCATTTACAAGCAGTGAATAACAGGATGAATTGCTTTGCTGGATT
This sequence comes from Corapipo altera, assembly GCF_003945725.1. Taxonomy (NCBI): domain Eukaryota; kingdom Metazoa; phylum Chordata; class Aves; order Passeriformes; family Pipridae; genus Corapipo; species Corapipo altera. Next base: position 26,291,261 of record NW_020884872.1, read on the forward strand.
TATCATTTTGTTTCACAAAAAAAGTAAGCTCACTGCCTGTTACAAATGCCAGAAAGCCCTGAAAACAAACGCCGTCTTTGCTGTTTTATCACAGGAGCATGACTGACAAGGGAACAGCAAATTTCCTCATACTGCAGCAACCAAGCTCTTTCAGCCAACCTGTAGTACAGAAAAAAACCACCTACCTAGAGGAAGGAAAACACTTGATCCCTCAGACATTTTTAAAAAAGCCAACCCACACAAAGACTTTATTTTGTACAGAGGAAGCTCTTACTTCAGAGTCAGTATCTGTCATTCCCATTACCTCCCAATTGTCTCTTCTACTGTTAGTCAAGAGCATCACTACATAGGCACAAGGCTCGTGGCAACAAATGTTCTTTAGGACCTGCCTGGTGTGAATACTAGATCTTGCACTACTGAACTATCAGCCCCCCAGTAAGACAAACAAGGCGCTTAAAGGAAGCAACCAAAACAACCCAACTTTGTTTTCTGTTATCCCATGCCAAATCCAATCCCATCTTTGTTCCTTCATCCTCTAACCGGAAAAATTAGACATACAGCTTGTCTTAAATATTCATTATTAAGAAGAAACTTGCAAACTTGCTTTTTGTTTTGAACAAATTCAACAAACACTCGGCACTAGATGATTTATTAGCACATGATAAAGCTGAAATGATTTCATATGAACAGTTGAAGGTAACACAGAATTTTACAGTTATCATCAACTATACTTAAGACTGAGAAGAATGAAAATCCCTGCTTTTGATTTTACAATATAGTCTTGCAAGTAGATTTCACAAAACACGATGGGAATTCCTCCAGAAACCAAACTCACCAGATCTTGAGAGCAGTGAAAGCATTTATAAAGAACTCTGCTACTCAGTTGGGAGGAACAGGAAAAACTCTGACATTTTCTTTTGAAATTGCATGATTCTAGAAACTGAGTGGAGCATCCCAGCACTAGCCAATGCAGAGTAGGTATGTTTGATAGCAAAGTTGCTGGGTTTTGGTACTTACTGAGTTCTCTTCACTTCAGCATTCGCAATGGCACTTATGAAAGGCACAATTCTGCCATAGTGTAAGAAAAGCCTGACAAGAGGTATGGCTGCTTCCTGTTTTTCTCTGCAAACTTCACCCAAAATGTGTGCAGCTGATGCTGAAACAGGCTGAACAGAGGAAAGTAATAAAAATTTTGAGAAATCCTTCCAGAACAAGCATTCTTTCTTTCTTTTACCATTAGCTCCATAATGCTGAACCCCACACAACAGTTGCAATGGCCAGTTACCCAACATGTCTGTACATAACATAGGTGATGTTACATCCCAGTTTTTGTGGGCTGTGAGTTCTGATCGCAAGAGGGCAGCACTTTAAAAACTATTACAGTACAGTATCTTCCCCCCCCCCCGCCATTTTTAATGGCTGTCTTTTCACTGAATGTCACTTGCCTGGGAAGCAAGTGAAGAGAAAGAACTCTGTCTAATCCTTTGCAATTTCAAGTCACAGTGAGTATAGAACCCAGTTCTTCCACTGAAAAAATAAAAGCACTGCTATAACTGTTAAAAATATACACAAGGGCACACAAGGTCCAACTCTGACGCTTCAGGAATAGTTGTTGGTTTGGGTTTTTCTCAATTATGCAAGCAAACCTGTTCCTCTCCACCACAGGAAAACAACTGGTCAAACTGAAGTTTACTTTGCATTTTCACATGTAAAATTAAAAAGTCACAGAGAATATGCTGCTGTTAAAACCACTGGTGTTCCTGGGTGTGCCTTCACCCGCCATACTGCATGCAGATAAAGATCTCTGCAAGGACTGAAAACAAGCACCAGGTATATACAAAGTTTAACAAGGCTCTCAGGTGTGAAAAAGAAGCTGACCTCTCTGGTAACTAAAAAACTACGGTGCCAGCAAGATAGTGACAAACATTCAGAGACTCCTGGGAGGATGATCTGCAGGTAAACAACAAACAAACAACAAACAATGCAAGCAAATTACCTCAACATCTGCAGATTTTAGCAGGACATCTCTAAGTGGACTGTAATAGTCTGAGGAAAAAACATGGTCCTCAGTGTAAATCACATTTAACCTTAAGGAACCAAGGTCATCAGGTTTCAATGACTTGTTACCATTATCTCTGGGCTGCAGGAAATACCTGATATGCAAAAAAAAAGACAGAAAGTTTATGCTGAAACACAAGATTATCTCAGGCTATATGTGAACATATAGAAAATGTACAGATACAAAGAGTATTTATATATGTATCAAGTCTTTGAGAGCTCTGAATCAGGGTTTTTAACTAAGTTTGCCAGTCTATTTTGCACCAACTGCAACATGGGAAGTTCTGAACACAAGTTTTATGTAGTTGTGATTAAAAACTCACACACTAAAACCATGGCATTGCTGATGAACTGCAGTAAATAATATCATAAACTCAACATATTAGAACTCCCACACACAACACAGAGGCAGTCTGAAATCTCTAATCACATTATCAAAACTTCTTGTTCTTACACTAGCTAAGATTACTTTGGCTTGCTTACAAAAAAGATACAAATTAAATCCATTTAAACTTTATCACATAGCAGTAATGTCTCTTAAGTCTTCAGAGCAGACATATGTTTCTACTTATTCTCCAAAAGAAAAATGTCAAATACCATGCTTCGTAAGAACTAGACTGTCGGAGAAATTTCAAAGGGAGTCTCAGTTCTCCTAGAAACTCATCACCAAACTTCAGGTTACTGGCATTCCAAAGATCAACCCTATATTAAAAACAAATAAATTAAAAACATTAATAATAAATTAAAAATAAAAACAAATAAATCCAATATTTTTTCCAAATTTGTTGGGTTTTTTCCCCTTAAGTCTATGAGTTAGAAAGACTTAAAACTGTACAGCAATGGTTTCCAAACAGTAAAGTAATAACCTTACCTTAGATTTCTGAAGCCGTGCAATTCATCTCCATGAAACATCAGTGAAAAAAATAATTTAGATTAACTTTTTCTCATCTGTAGTGTTTCCACTATCCATACTGATAAAGATTTGGAGGGCTGGGATAGTTTGGCTATCCCAGGAAATGGAAAAATACAGGTAGAATGACACCAGGGGAAATAAGTGCAAATTTAAGGACTCCATACTGTCAGTCCCTGTCTAATTTGGGACTACCAGCAGCTAAATGGTAGTTTTATGGAATAAGGTTGGATGTCTACGCAGTCCTTCCCAGTACTCTAGCTCCCGGAAAGACTCACTGTCTCAAGCTTACATATTTTGGGCACCTAAACTAGCTCTGTAGAGATATTCAAAGCCTCAGGATAGTTTCTACCATTCTGAATAATCTATGTATTGACTGAAGCTTACACACTTTTTGGCACTTGGTCCCTCACATTTGGGAAGTTCTGGTATGTATCTCTAGATGATACTTTCTTATGCTCTTTAGCACTAGGATGGAAAACAACTGCACTGAGATTCAAAGCAGAAGTACTGGTGCCTAACCTAGCATTTGTAGATAAATACTACCATACCCACCTCAAAGCAAGGGTTTCAAACTCCAAGGTAGTGGTTTCTGTACATATTTTAAGGTTTCCTCTGTAAGGTATTTTTATTATAAAACAAGCTCAGCTGACTATTTTGCAGCTAAGATAGACTGAATGTGGCATAATCTTGGGGGGGGGGGGGGAAGGTACATGGGAAGAAATACAGTTTTTCCAATAATGATACTCTTTAGAAGAGCAACTTTAATTTTGATAAGGTGCAAAGTCACTGTGTCCCCAAAATCATGGACGTACTTACACAACCTTCCTAGTCTCAAGCAAGTCACAGCAGACTTGTCAAGGCATGGATGTTGAGAATCCTGCTAAAGGTTTATCCTATCTTATCCAAGTGCAGAGGACATCACTTTTATATACTCTGAGCCTTGTATCTGCCAGCAGTGTCTCATGCATCAAGTATCATACACTAGACATACCATCATCTCACATTGCACATGTGCTAGGTAAAGTTCTTCAAATACTGATATTTTGACAGTATTTCTGCAGGGTAAGAATGCTCCAAAAGGGAAAAAATTTCTTTGAAAACTCAACCTCCTCTCCCCTTTCTCCATATTTGGTGAGTTATTATCTTGTTAACAAGTTCAGGTAGTTAAAAGGAGCTTCAGGAGGAGAAGAATCTTTAAGTCTATTTACACTGTCAAACTTACAGTTTACTAAGTATTTACAGGCTGCTAGTTTCTAGTTTATCCAAACTCTTTCAAGATGCCAACTAGCAATAACACATTCAAACAGAGAGCCAAAGGATGTTCCCCCCCAGTTAGAGAAAAAAAATCAATGCAAAGGATCTGTACAAGAGGAACTAGCAAGTTAAAGTAGGTCTCACACTACACAGTAAGCAAAGCAGGCATATAAATTCTGAAATTATTGGTTTGTGCTCTTGGACTACAAAGAGTGAACAGCATTTATTAAAAATCTTAATACACAAACCTCAGAGTCTAAAAGACGATTGTTTCCCAAGATTTTTAAAAGGCAAAATTATGACAAGTATTATTCTGAAACTGGACAGATTGTAGTCACAGAAAGAAACAAACAGCAGAGAGGGGGAGGAGAAACAATGAGTTCACCAGAACATCTGGTCCCCAAGTGTTGATATGTCCTGCCTACAACTTCCTACACCCACTCAAAAAGAGAAAACTTTCATAGCTTTAGAGAGAAATCATGAGAGACTAAGTCTCCTCTTTACCCTGTGGTACTGTATTTTTCTCAGGAGAGAAAAAGAAAACAAATCCCCAAACCCATAGATTGTGTGATCCATCCAGAGGGCATGAGTGCAACCTAACTCTCACTAAACACAGTGGAGGAAGTGAGTGGGGGTGGAAGGGGAACCTGAGATGGAAACAAAAACACTCTGTCCTACAGGGGACAAAACCTCTGAGCAGAATTTGCCCAACCAGGACTAACACTTCATCTGCTTTTGCTTATTATTTAAGTACTTAATCTTTACCCAACTATTTTGTAAGTCTCCTCTCAAACTACTCATCTTTACCACACTGCGATACAATGGTTTTCAGGAATGACAGACTTTTCTGAAGCTCAGCTCCACATACATTTTTGTTGCAGTCATTTGTCCAGAAAATATACTCAGTAAGTAAAACAACTGTATAATTTCATTTAGTCCAGTAGTACAAAATAAGAATCATTGAAATATTATGCAATGTGTAACCACTGCCCAACAATGTCTAGAGTCCCCTTCCAAACTATCACAAAAACTATCAGAGAATCCTAGCTTTCACTTAAAATCAGCGTATGGCTGAGCATCATGGTTATAAAGACTAGACTGGGACTCCCAAGATGTGGTTTAGTTGCCCATTCCATCCCATACATCCCATGGGATATGGAACATGCTATTTAATATCTGCCCACACCATGCAAAGCTTTGAAGAAATATAGTCTAGTGCTAGGACTACATCATCTGCTGTGCTGCAACACTGACACCACCAAACCAGTACAGCACTGCACCTGGGTCTGTGCTTTTTCTCCCATTAACTAGCTGTGAGTTGCCCCTCAAGCAGCTACCTGACACACTGCCTGACACACAACCTGCACTGCCTGACACAGATGCTCTCAGAGAAAGAGCACAGCTTTTGTCTCTCTCACATATGAATAGTTTCCCTTTCCTGCCTCACAGAGCCATGGCAAACACAAATCCATTAATGGTTTTGTAGCACTGCAATACTACACTGACAGGCTACATGAACCAGCAGCTGACTGTCAAATTAGAACAGCTCTCAATCCATTCATTCGTGAACACAGATGCATCTTGCTTGCTGGGACTAAGTACTGTTCCCCCTTCCTGGTATTCTCTCCTTTTCTTACAGTCAGCTGTGCTTCTGAAGGAACTAGGGAACATTTGGAAGATGCCTCACAGCCTCTCATGTGGGAATACCTGGGGAGGAAGGGGATGCTACTATTTTACCTCAACCTTTCTTCCTCCAAATCCTAGCATAAAGGAGAGGGGAATTTCTCATCATCTGATGTAGACACAGCAATTTTCATCTACAATGCATCCAGATCACCAGACAGCTTAAGTCCCCAAGTTTCAACCTATGTGATGGTATGATGCATGTGATATCTTCAAGTTTCATACCTCCTATTGTTTTCTTCTCTCCACTCTTATACTCATCTGTCCCCATAGATGCTGTTGACTGGCCTCAGCAGGGCTTAAAATAGTACTGAGAGGGTGGCACATGGTGGGGCAGGGTTGTTTCGGTTTTGAAATCAGAATAGCTCTTTTCCTGTGCAACTGATTTCACTTTTATCATACCAGATCTTGCAATAAGGGGTTAAAGTTTGGCAGGTAAAAGAGAAGAGAAACTGCCTCTGCCCCAGAAAAACTCTGAGTTCAAGAGTTTCTTTCCAGGGAAGAAGGACCTTACAAGGATTGCTAAAAGTAAGCGATAAAAGAAAATACATTCTTTAATTGAGAGCATCACAGAGCCTCTGGGCTCTCCTGGGAAACTGAGGGAGGGAGGAAAGGGGAGCAAAGACATAAAAGGTTGTGCTTAATGACAGCCGCACATTAGCATACACACACTATACACAGGATACAAAGGAAAACCATCACACACATTCAAGATACAATCTACAAGACAGTGGAGGTAAATGAACATACAGATACAGTGATGAAGCCCCATCTTGATTTATCAATAGTAAAACCATGCTTTGAAAACTCGGTCTACTACAAAGTTACACAACTCAGGAAGACAGTTTTATATTAGTGAAGTGTTTTATATTACCTAATCTCCATTTTGTCAACTTCATCAACATCTTCAATATCAAAATGGGATTTCTTGTTGTAGCTACTGGGTCTTGTAACCTAATAAAAAGGAAGAAACTTTAACAGCTTATCTGACACAAAAACTTTCTGATCTAACTTGTACAAAGCTTTGGAAGATCACTGCCTTTCACTATCAGCAGTGACTTCAGTCCCAATACTGAAACCATTCATGCAAGTGAATAAACATGTTGACTAAACAGATTCCTGACTATACAAAAGTGCTGGCTACACAGTCATAACCTGGAGTTACTAGATACTCCATACTTTCTTTGCAGAGAAAGAACATCTTTAATATTACTATAGCACTTTGAGTTTATATTAACAACAGAAAAACACCATTGGAAGGAGCACCAATTTTATAATCCATCTAGGGAAATAAAAGGGCAATTAGTATTTGGGTTTTAAATACAGCTGTACAACAGATGCCCTGAGGCACTCTGAGGAGAGAGTGGGGGAGGAATGAAAACCACCCTTAAAAACATTTTGCTGTGTATCCAGTTAGAATTGGGAAGTTCTGCCTGTTCTGATATCCTGGAAGTCAATTTAACCTGTCCACACAACAAATATCAAGCAGACCAATTGTCTAAGAGACCCTAACCTATGTTATGCATATCAGAATATAGAACCAGCTGCACAGTTCGCCAACCATATTTCCATATTTGATTAAACAGCAAAGCACAGGTAAAAAAACCCAGAAAGCTGTAAGTGTAGAGCATTAGCAAAAAAGGTTTTGTACAAACATTTCTTAAAATTTGTTTTCTAGCATGCCTATAAAAAGACTTTGAAGGTTGTGTTTTTGTATAGTGTGTCAGAAACTTGAGAAAAAGGCTACCCCGCCCAGCTGAAACCACAGCAGGAACTGATCAAATGCAAGGGTGTATGATGTGTGGGTTCAGCTCTTGGTTGCACAAAGAAGCTCAACTTTATTGTAGGTTTGAATACACTAGCAGCTTAATACTTCCTACTCACAAAAACTGGTTTTTATTGTAAACTTGACTTCTTGGTTTTGTACTGTACATGAGACGCAGAGGGCACAAATGAGGGAGGCAACAATATAGCTGCCTAAGTGGGGAGGAACCAGAGAAGAATCTTTGGCACAGGATACTCAGAGCCTTTTGTACGTATGTCTGTGTGAGGCAGGAAATATTTTCAAGGCGATACATAAAAACTAAAAGGTACCGGCAGCACTGGAGACCAAATGCTACAGACTAATGAAATCGAAATTACCTGGTAAGCCCAAAACCAGTGTATTTAAATACAGTCTACAACTTTAGGATCTAACCGTAAATTTCCTCACCCTAGCCTTGTAAACACTGTCTTCACTATTCCTGCAAATTTTCCTATGTAACTGCAAATGACATTTGCTACTACCATTGTAAGCTAATGGTGTCATTGCCAATGAGGAAGAAAGCTTTTAAGTCTTATTATCTGTAACAACACATGAGTTGTTTTAAAAAGCTATAGTATAAGTGTAACTTATGGCATGTCCCTTTTAAGTAAACACTTTCCTAAGAAGTTTTGCTGGAATCTACAGGTATGAGTATCTCTGTTTACCCATACGACTATTTAGTATGCACATTAATACAGCCCAAGAGTGGTATTCCTAAAGAGATAGCTCTATGGAACTGAAGATGAGGAAACTTCCAGTCCACGGTGCTGAACTAGCTGCCACATAACATTTCACAAAAAAGGGGGCACAATTCTGCTGTGTTGGTTCCCTTCCTCAGGCAAAGCTGAAAAGCTGTTTATTAGCTGCTCGTTTGTTTTCCAGCACATGCAGGTTCACAAGCAGGTCCCCAGCACTCCCCCCTTCAGTTCCTGCAAGAGGACCATTTTCCTGTTACAGAGCTCCACACCACACTGCAGCTGAAGTGGTGATGAAAATGGCTCCTAACCATCAGGTGCAAGTTTCACTCACAGCATCCCTTAAAAAAGCTCCTCTATTTCCCAAACCAACTATAAGCTATTTTCCGTTTAGAAAATTAAATCTGCGACTTTATAGTTGTAGAAAGGAAAGCCCCCATTCACTGCCTTTTACAGATCAGCTTCTTCTTGGAGGCATGGCCAATCACTGTGCTAGCAGAGTGCAGGAAAGCTGATGAAGCTGTTTGGAAGCAGAAAGTGACACTGCTGTCAAAAGCATGAATCTGTGCAGCTCCACAGGAATTGGAGCACTTTGCATGCACCAGCCACAGGTCTGCCCACATCTCATTAGTGAACGTATTTTCCAGTCACAGCAGTTCTACTGAACCTTGTTCCTTGAAGACGTTCAGCCTGACATGTATTAACTACTCTCCAAATGACATAAATCTATGATGGCTCTGTCTGTACTAAGGGTATGTTTATGTTTCAGAATTCTGGCTGATTCAGACATTTCCCAAGCTCTGCTCTTACCCACACAGAAATCATTTTGCTCTGAGTTAGCAGAACAATTGGGGCATGGGCTTGAGTTCAGGTTTTGCTTCTGTCGGTATTTGCACGCAACCCAGCTCTAAGCACAAAGGCAAACTAAGTAAGCCTCCAGCCCCCTCCCTCCCAACTCCAGCTGGAAGATGCTTTGTGTCTCTCTTTCCCAATATGGCACCACCTGCCAAGTTCAGTGTTTAAATACCAAACGTTTGCTGTTTCTGCAGCACACAGAAGGCTGAGGAATCAGACAGGTGAAGTTTTTACGGTTTATAGTCTGATTCCCAGATTATATTCTCATTTTACAGTTCTCACTGACAGGCACCTCCTGAATTGCCTGTGTTAAGAACAGGGAAGCCCATTTTAGTTTATTTACATATAACATCACTCTTGTGTCACTGCCAAAGACTGCAGTTCTGGGTCAGGTACTGGACTGAAATCCTGGGCAGCCTTGAGCAAACACAGACACCTCAATGCAGTTTCAGCACTCAGGATCACGGAATCTTTACTCTGCCAGCACTGCTCATACAGCAACTCCACAGAGTCTCAAAGAGCCAGGCACAAAAGCTCACTGCTAGCAGGGTTTCTAGGATCCTAGGATGAGATATGCTGGCTTAGTGAAGGAAAGATTATCTTAAATAACTATCCTGACCAACCCTCATGGCTTCCACCCCTTTGGGTACTGAGAAAGTGCCCCTGCCAATAAAGAACTTGCTATATCTGCTCCTTGTATCCAAACACATTACATCAACAAGAGCATGTTTCTGCTGGTATGAACAGACTTTAGATTAGTCAGTACAAGTATAGGCTTCTAGGCAAAGATAGTGGTTTGTAGAAGGAGGAGGAAGACAAAAATGCCAAAAATGATGTGTGCACTTTAGATCTGCACAGTGTACCAGCACCTGTATGACTCCTCTCTCCCCAGCTATCCCTTCCTGATAGTTGTCTGTATCCCAGAACTGATTTGAGAAACCACATCCCTAGGTGCCATCTCTATGCCAGCAACAATTTCTTATGCAAATGTGACCTGAATGATGCAAGCCATATGAGTGGAAAGGGCTTTTCAATATATGCCAGCTGCACTGGGCTACTCTGCCTTTTCATCGACTTCGTTGTTCCAGATATATTCTTGAGGTGTCTACTGAAACAGAACAGTTAAGCAGAGATCAGGACTATGATCTCCAAGAGAAAAAGAAAAGAGAAAGATACACATGCTTTAGAAGACAGAATGGCAAGTTTTAAGAGGTATCTAAATTATAAACACATGCACATATATGTATGGCCACACCACAATTACAGCTACTCTTGCCAGAAAGAACCTAAATGAGAACTGTCACACAAGTTATGCTTTATCTTAACTGGATTTGTTGAAAATGTTCTGTATTAAATAAAGCTGTAGAGGTGTCAACCACTCAGAGAAAAGGCATTGGTATTGCAGCAGACTGGTAGACATCCAGAACAAGCAGTTTAAGTGTATTTTCCACTACAATTTTCAGTATTCCTAAGGAAATAACCTTCCTCCCATTGACTGGGAAAGACAGGGTGGAGCAGCTATAAAAACACAGGCTTAAAAAACCCCCAAAATTCTCGGGGGGGGGAGGGGGGGAACTGTTGGGTTTTTTTAACCCATTTTTAACTGTACTTTTTCGAAACTCTACTGGGGTGAGTTGTGATTGAGTGTAAAGCCTGTTGCTCAGAAGTGCCCAACTTAAAGGTCTCCCTATAGAGCAGTTGAGCTGAAGCAATATAATGCTTCCTCAGCAGACGGGTAGTCTGATCCCAGGTACTTCTTTCCCCTGCACCATGCATTGAAACAGTCTTCAAAGATGACAGCTGGCACAACATGAAGCAGGATGCTGTGCCAACTATCTACAGTATAGTATTTCAGCTTATCACCCGTTCCTTTGAAATACCAACCTCAAAATAAAACACTTCATCGAAATGTGGATTGTTGGTCTTCTTTTTAACTTTAGTCTTTTTGGCTTCCGATCTGAATTAAGGAAACAAAACAAACAAACAAACAAAAAAGGTTAAGAAACAACATTAGCAGAAGTGTGATCCTAAAACAGTCCCTTAAGAGGAAATAGCCATACACTTGATTTATCTAATAAAACTGGAATGCTATGTGGCTCCAGCACAGCAAGGCACAGACATTCACACACATTTAAGAGAGATTCAAGGTATGCTTATTTCTCTAAAGTGGCAGTAATCACAGTTTGTTATCCTCTTTTAAACACAAGGTCTTAAACCCTGATTCTGTCACTTGCTTGATCCAGCAGAATCTTCTATGTGTACAAAGCAACTGCCAAGAATGGGGCTCTGAGCAGCAACATTGTCTCAGGGAAGATTGTGTCAGTCTTGATGCAACTCAAAAATTCCCTATACTCTAAAAACACAGGAGACAAAGACTAGCACAGCTATTTCTGGGATTTATATTTTATAATCCTGGCCTGAAGAATCAATGACTGCTTTTCAGTGATGTTAGATAATAAAAAAATCCAGAATGAATTCTTCAGTAAGAATATTTTTATTGCTGTATTACCATCCCTTTCCCTGCAGCTTAGTTAATATTATGGTGGTAAATTATTATGAGCACTGCTGAGCAGAAGTCTATTTCTACTGTTCTGTAGGAACAAGACATGGCAGACCTCCTCCCAGCCACTCACCAGGCCTGACCAAGTTTAGCACTGCCCATTCATGCTCTACGGCTTTTAGCCACAGACATCTAACTGCTTGGTGCTGGGCTAGAGCCATCCAATGCACTTCTCACAGGCCAGCCAACAGCTGTTTGATGACTTCCAAATGCTATGAACCTGTGCTTGATTCCTTCTCATTACCTACAAGAGAAAAGCTCTGTGTTGTCTGGTGTCACCAATCTTCCCCTACAGCTCTGCAGGCATAGTTAAAACAGACACAGATGGAGAGGCACATCAGCCATGTGGAAAACTGCCCTACTAATCATTTCATCCCAACATCTATCTGTCATTTCTCACGCACCAAAGCTGCTTAGATAAGTTGTAACTGCTTATATTAACTGGACAACTCTATGTATTTCATAGAGGTCAAGTAAAGCTGGGTCTAATTCTCAGTGCTGCTTCCCATGTGACTTGAATGGGCCTGTCCATGAGTAAACAATATTTTCCCATCTATAACACAGGAATAGAAAGAGTTTTGGTTAGGAAGTCTGATGATGGCTCTGTTAAGTACAAATCACACAATAAACAGCAGCTCGTTTGTTGAAATTTTTATTCTTGGCATTGCAGGTGAATAAAGCAGCTTTCCTACTCTAAAATGAAAAGCATTGAAAAATCCAGAGAGGAGAATGATGTACAGATTAAGAATATCCCACTATTCCTAGGAGAAGCTGAGAGATAAGAGAGACTAATCGCCTCCAGGACATAGGACAGATTGCCAACCCCATCTCATCAGTCACACTTGCCAACCAACCTCTTTACTGATAAACCCATCTGGGAGGGGACTGGGAAGCAGGATGTAGAACGGGAGGTGATTAAGGCAGCACAATTACAAAGCACTGGATAGGAATAAGCTGCATGCTGCTTGCTGGAGATAGGAGGCAAGCCCTCTTCCCCCCCAAAAAAAACCAGACAGGAATAGGATAAGGCTATGCTCTTTATTCTGAAGGGAAATACATGATCAATAGTCACACATTATCCAGACTGGGAGGTGGAGAGAAGCTGACAAAGGTAAGTTTGGTCTTTCCAGGGTTAGTCAAACAATCTCCTTACAGTTTCAGTAATAGCCATCCAGTGCTATCTGAAACAGGTTACAGGCTTAAAACAAAGTGTATAACTCAAATACACAGCTCACAAATAGAGACAAGACTCAATGCACATAGACAAAGATGAAGAATAAAGACAAACTCAAAGACTCCTCTGCATGCAAGGTAAATATTTGTCAAGAATGCTTCTTATTTATAATATTATCAAGAAATTGTTGTAAAATATCATGAATAGCCCATGCTACCAAATCTGATTCTTTGAGGTCACAGCAGAGCTCTTTTGTTCCTAAAATGACACTGACATAAAAGATGACTTTAGATAGCCAGAAAAAAAACCCCACAGTGACATCCAACAGCACAGGAAATTTTCATAACAGATGGGAAAATTGAATCCCAAATTTAAACTGAAGAGTATTATGCAGAATCTCATCACTAAAACCTCATTCCAAATTTTATCCATGCTATTATGTCTGCTTATATCAAATTATAGGACTGAGCCACCTAGGGGTTTTGACATACACAATAATTTGCCACACCTTAAAAGTGAAGACACTAAATATTCACATACAAACGTGCATACTCTGCAAGATGCTGATGTATTCAGATTTCTCTTCTGCCCCTGCCCAAAATTAGGCAATGAATTTGCTCAAAAACCAGCCTCCAACTGTGAGGTGAGAAGATGCATAAATTAAGCCTAACCTCAAATTATACACTCCAGGATATTCAAATTATTCTGAGATTATTCAGATGTTTACATAAATCAAAACTGAAACAAGCCTCAAATTACTTATTCTAGTATAATTCAGTAGCTCATATACACACTCACCAACACTTAACATATTCTAGCAGTGTCTAAATACTCCCAGCTGTCCACCTGAGAATGCAGATTTCTAACAGACAAAGGAAACAGAAACCATCCTTAAAAAATGGAAGCTCTTGAACGTGCAATACTTGCCTGGAGGGTCCTGCTAAGGTAACGGTGGCATAGGGATCACATTGCCCATTCACAATGGGCAGCCCTTGGCACTCTAAAACTCTAGAAAAGAAGAAAACCAAGACAAACAAATCAATTAAATGGAAAGAAACTGGACTGAAAATAAAAGCAAAGCATTTTTTATCCTGTTTCCTTTTCATAATACTTTACACTATGGAATTGAAATGTCACTAAGAGAAATATTTAATTTATACCTGAACTTGAAAACACATTTTGGTCTTAAATACTAACTGTAATGAGGTCAAAAATGCTGTTAAATTACTGAGAAACCTAAACTCAAAGGATTCTTATTATGCAAGCACAACAACCTAAGGTTCATGAAGTAAGAGTTTGCTGTCAAGTTGGGAGCTATCAGCGCTTTAAAATTCTCTGACAACTTATTTAACCAAAAGACATAACTAGAATTTACTTCTGTTAACAGAAGATTAAAAAAACCCACACAGACAGATCCCAGCAGTAGTTAGGTAATTCCTCAGAATAACATTCATGAAGGCCTCAATGCTTTTAACAAAATTCAGCATGGGCTTATTTGTAAAGATGTGTTAACAACAGACCAAGAGACAATATGACACAAACATCTTTCTCCATGTCCAGCAGCTCTGCTCTGAAGCAGTAAAAGAGACGTTGGAAGAACAACATGGAACAAATTGGGGTTTGCTGCACTCCATGGAGGGAAAGTTGCACTTCTGCACTTTCATTTCAACACCCCTTTGGGGAAGAAGAAAAAAAAAAAAAGGAAAAATAAGAAAAAACCCAACACAACTTCTCCCAAAAAGTGAAAAAATGTTTCATATTTCACATGTTAAAATCTACTGAGGAAAGCAGCACCAGCTGGAAACAAAGACAAGCCAGTTGCCAGGCCTCTCCCTCCGGAAGCAAGTTCTGCTTCCAACAGGTAAGCCTGCTGGGCTGAAGTATTTACAATTACAACTGGAAAATTTCAGTGAAGACAAACTCTGAAGCTCTTTGGGCAAGTGAGTAGTAATATCATTGCAGCATGAAATATCTTGCAAACAGAAGAAAAGTAATATCCATTTTAATGTTTTCAGAGACAGTAACTTTGATACAAAAAAATACTAAAAATATCAATAGATAAAAATTCAGTAACAGATAGTGCTCCCCAACTTTATCCACAAGGCAAGTTATTTGGTAACATACAATGGGGACTTCAAATACAGTTTAACAACAGACCTATTATTACTTCTTCTGCAGAGAGGGAGGAAAAAAATTAATATTCTGCACCAATACAGAAATCATTTTTGTACCAGAAAAGGTACAATCTAGATAGGTTCACACAGTACTACAAGTACAAGAAGACTGAAGATCACATTAAGGGGCACACACTCAGTGATCCTCGTGGGATCCTCTGTGGTTCTAAAAAGGCAAACAGTATCACCAGCTGGTTGGAGAGAACACAGCAATGTACATCACTGGGTACCCACATCTTGAATTGTGTGTGCTCTACAAAACACAGGGAGGACAACTTCTAATCACTCATAGCTCTCCCAGGTCTGTACTCTCCAGCCCAGAAAACAGAAGTTATCCATTCACTTACAAAATCATGAATGGTGTGGAGAACATATCCTCACAAAATAAGAATTATGGGGTACACAATTAAATTACCAGACAGCAGGTTTAAAAATAAACAAAAAAGGAAGTACTTTTTCCACACAATGAAATTGCAAAACTTATTGCCATGAGGTGTCATGGATGCCAAAAGAATACATGGATTCAAACCAGGAACTCATGGAGTGTAGGTTTGTAGGCAGCTATTAAAGATTAATGGTCCATAAACCTCCTTCAGATCAGGAAATCCCAAATTAGTGATCAGGAAGGGTGCAACACTGGAGCAATCATACCATATTTGAAGTATCACTCACTGTCAAATATCAGAAACAGCACTAGGCTACACTAGAGGGGCATTTCACACAGGAGGGTAGTTTTTCTGTTCTCTGAGGAAAAACCAAAAACCAACCAAAACAAAACAAAAAAAAAAAAAAAGGAAAAAAGAAAAAGAATAAAACAAAATACACAGATGTTCTTGTGCAGTCATGATGACTTAAGAGTAAGTTGTTTCTTTGTGTACAGTTGGAATACAAAAAGAAAAAACAATACAAAAGAAAAACCTTGAAAGAAACAAAATGTGGGAAAACAGGAAACAGACACTGACAGACTGTATCACAAGTCTTCCAGGTAATTTAAAAGGGGTTATTGTTTGCGAATGTTGAAGAAATCCAGCACAAGACTGAAGACAGGATTTTAAGGAGGAAAGGCTGTGTTTGGAGAGAAGTTCATGCTGGTTCTTGTATCTTACAAAACATTATGAGGAGAGACAATAAAATTCAACAAGACACAGGTCTGGTTGACTCATTAGCTGCAGGATAATGTAATGTTAGGGTTGCTTTTGTTACAGCCATTTTCATCAGTCATGGGAAAGTTGCTGGGTAAATTAACACTCCTCCTCTCCCGACCTGGTACCAGAACACTGGCTTTACTTGGCAAGCACAAAAAGAGCTAGAACAAAATGTCAGCTACTCAGAGACAAGAAAATGGAACCTCAGTTCTGCCACATGGCTATCACATTATTACGACTGACAGTTAGTATCTGTAATAGACGGGGAAAAAAAGAAAAAGAAAAGGAATGTGTAATAAAGGTATTGTCTTGGGGGGGAGAGGGGAGCACACTGGGATGCAGCGAATAAAGCCGTTAAAAATAAAATGCCATTTCTCTAATCATCTACAGAATTAACATATATATGTATCAGAACAATACATGAATGATAATGAAAAAAAGCCTAGACAATCAAGATTATACAAGAATTACAAGTAACTCATCAGACCCCCAAGGAACAATGTCTGGGAGCTGCCAGAATCTTTTCTACCCAACTGGTAGTTTCTGATCATTAGCTATCTGGAGCCCAGCTGGGGCAGGGTGAGCCATCCCTCACAGCTTCCCTGGCTGGGCTGAGCTAAGGTTAGTGCTGGGTCATATGACAAAAGTCTCAAAGCAGCTGCCTCACTATATTTTGTTTGTGGTTTATAAAATTAATAGGTTTCAAGAAACAAGACAGTTCAGTTTTCAGTGTGGCTCATGACCAAACCTTCACAAGAGTAAATAAGATATGGAAAATTCCCAGCAGTTAAAAGAAAACTTCAAAAACTTAAACACACCATAAGCATGCCCTCATGCCTCATGAGGAAGGTAGGAGGAGGAGGTTTTGAAAACAATCAAGAGATTTTTCAACAAAGACTAATTAGCTCATATCTGACAGTACAGGCATTTCCTCTGCCTCTGGGTTGCCAACTAAGAGTTGTAGGCTGTAGCCTCTGACACAGCCCCTAAACAAACATACTCAAAACCAGGCTTAACACAGGTGAGCAACATCAGAATGATCCAAGCCCATGGGCATTCCATGCCTCCTCCTTGGAACTGCAAAAATTATTTAAAAATTACAGGCTTTGTGATCACTTCAGGACACACATGTGTCATTGGCCTCCTTGTGTATCAGAATGCACAACCAAGGCAAAAACAGACACAGAGAAAAGAAACCAGAAGGGACAGAGCTGTTCTTAAAACACATATCCGTATTTACCATACTTCCAGTATACCAAGTCAGGCTCAGTTCTTCCCCCACTTTCAGCCCAGGTAGGGAACAGCACACTGTTCCCATTCTCTTTTCTCAAGTCACACTGTGATTCCTCAACAGAAAATACATAAATCCTTCTTTCTATATATTTGTTTTCTCTCGTTGTACCTAATCCATATATTTTAATTGCTTGGTTTCTGGGATCAATACTGATGCTTGGCAAGTTTATTCATTTATCTTATTCTTTTATTTCCAGCCTCCACTTGTTTCACCTCTCTTTCATTTCTTTATCTTAAGACTTGTTTCCATCTCATACGCACATGTTTTTGGCCATACTCAGGTTCTTCTCTGCATCATTTCAAAGACAAGAGACTTCCTCCTTGCTTACTCCAGTGATCTCATGATTAGCTGAACACTCAGTACTTTGTGTGACAAGCCTGACCAGACAAGTATCAACTTAAAAGTAAACTTTGTGGTATAATTGTCATCAAAACAATGCATCTTTGGCCTATGCTAAGTGTTTGTTTGGCAATGCACATTCCCCAGAGCTGGGTGTCTGACTTATCTTCTTAAGTCTCTTTGGATCTCTCTTCCCTTCTCCCACCCCCCTCCCCCCCCCCCCCCCAATTTTTCTTTTCTACTGATTATAGAGTCATCTTGTAACATATGTACTATCCTGAGTAACCTTGTCTTCCAGGGATAACAGACTACCTCTGAATAGTCTCCCTCTGTGGCTGGGCTTCTTAGGGCACATAAAATAGGCTATTAATCTAGCTTCATAATGTAGTAGGCCAGTCTTTTTGCCTAGTTTGACAGCAAAGAGATGGATTTTTCTCTCCCTGCCTTGCCATGGTAAGCTCATTCTTGAATGTTCTTTTCTTTCAGTGCAACCTTGCATCACGAGCTGAACTCCACACTCACTGCCGGTGGTTTAAGAGGAACTTTGATTTAATGCTGCACAACAGACTTTCATATATACTCTGGCAAATCTCACATCTGTGGTGGCACATGGTAGCTGCTCTCAGACCAGTGAACACCTTCCACTGTAAGCAGGAACTATTCTCAGGCCGCCTCCTTCTTCCCTTTGTCTATGTATGTAACCTTAATAAACCAGTTATATACACGTTTTAGAGGGGCTTTGTCTGGATGTAACTGCATTCACCACTAACAAGCAGAAAGGCGCTAAGTCTAGCTCAGAAATTCCCTGAATCATAAATTTCTGGAGGCCATGGGAGTGTGTCACTGTATAACTGCTCTCACAGTTCTTCATCTCCTACAAGACAGACTCAGAATCAGTATCCTGGGTTGAGTCTAACTAAGTGTTACATCTTAACTGCTGTTTGTGCACCATCAGACAAGCCTTGCACTTCCCCTTCACTTCCAGAAAGTAATCTACAGGATCTCCGCTCAGGATTTAACATAAACACACAACCCTTTTTTGTCAAGAGGTTGACCAAGTGGCCTGTTTCTTCTGGAATAAGGCAAAAATTTTTAAAGTCGACCTAATCCTGGGTTTAAATTACACTCTGCCTTCATCATCAAAATTACTAAGATTATTATTTCCCAACCTTTACCAATTCATACACTGACTTTGCCTTGCCCCTGTCCCAAGGGAATAAGGAGGCTAACAATACTGAATGAATGTATTACATCAAGTCCTTGTCCTCCAGATGATCATCTGAAGCTGAAGGATCATGCCCACTCCCAGTAAATGAACTCTAGTAGACCTCCTACTATTCGTCCCATCTGAATGTTTTTTGCACTGAGAAACAGACCAGTTTCCTCTGAAAGCAGTTCTCACATATTGTGAATTGCCTGCAGTGATGTGCCCGGGTTCACCTTCATGTTATGTTCCACACAGACACAAAATGTTACAGCACTGCGTAGCGTCCAGTGACCACAGACCACGCCTGGCAGAATGAACCAGAGAAAGGAAAGGATGGAACAGTGTTCAAGTAGGTACTGAACAAAAATACGTCAATGCTTGTGTAGCACCGAGTTCACAGACCAGTGCTTTATCATCATGATTTTTCAAGACATTTTTTGGTCTCTCCAGGAAATCTGAAACCAGAATCTTTATCCAATCCTCATTCACACTGCAGCTCTCAAGTCTACCCTTCCACCTCTTTTACTACCCCCTCCAGGAAAACCACTCTCCTTCAGGAACTCCAGCAGTACCCTATTCCTTACGGATAACACCCTCCTCCTTTTGAGTTTGTTTTGTTTTATTCTGGAGAACTAACAAGTTCTGGTGTACAAGCAAACAAACACTTGCCATCCCCTTAACCTTCAAGAGGATTAACAGTTAACTGGAGCTACCTTTCCCCCCTTCATGTGACAACTCCTTCTGCCACAAAGATCTATGGCACTAAATGAAATCCTGCCCCACTGAAACAAATGGCACTTCACCTGGGATCAGCATTTCACTTAAGTGTATTCTCTTAAAATAAAGGCTATACGGCATCTGAGGCATTGGCTCTGAAACGTTTATATACAAGATACATTATACACTCAAAACTCCCCCCATTCTGACAGAGCTTAAGCACATCAGAGGAACAGGCTATGCAGGCAACTATTTTGGGGTTTTTTTCTCTTTAAAATACCTTCTGAAGCCTCTACATCAAAAGCACAACAGAAACTGTGAAACTGAGATTACAGCTGCAACCCCACATAAGTACTGCCTTTTCTTTCCCATTCCCAGTTCAGTTCAGAATAGCTGTAGTCCAGCAAAACATTTAAACGTGTTCTTAAACTCATGTCATCCTGAAAATAGATTCCTTCCTGAGCTGATCTGTTTTTGCAGCCTCATGCAGCACCCAGATCAGCTTTTGGTCTTAAGTGGAAAGCTCTGTATGTGCAACATTTCTGTCACACACACACAATGCTTGTTAACACAAGGCTGTTAATGGTGATTTCCTTCTGACAGAGCAGAGGAAGAGGAATTGTCTGCTAATGTCTGGGTTCAAGCAACAATTTCTTTCCCAGATGTTTTACTGAAGATATTTTATACTAAAACAGGGACAAATATTCATACAAAGCCAATAAATAACATATAGAAAGCAAATGACAGCTAATAAGTACAACCCCTACTTCCCCATTCTAAACCAAATACTATTAGAGATACTATACTAAAACTACAGCCAATGCAAAAACCTCTTTCATTAAATGTAAGATAAAAATACTGACAACACATATGCATCCCTAAAACCACTATCACTTCAAATAAACCACAAAATTTTCTCGTGTCAGTAGATACCTATACATTTCTTAGAAGTTTGAAAACAGACTTTTTTTCTGCTACTTATCTGGGTGCTGTCCTCCATACTATAGTTCAAAACATCAGCTCTAGAAAGACCTTTAAAACCACATTTACAGAGTACCATCCGTACTCTGTACTAAAGAGAGCAGACTAAAAACTGGGTGTCAGCCATCCTGTTCTCACAGGAGAGGGAGTTAATTCATTAGTAGTTAAGCCAGTTTACAAGTCAATTACAGGAGAGTTGCAAGCTTCTTAAATGCAACTTTTAAAAATCTTCAGTTATGTTAATATTAAAAATTGGTTAAATTATCTTCTGTGACAGTGCCCTGAGACTTTAGACAAAGACACAAGCTCGCTAAAATTTTAAACTGATCTGATTTAGTGACTATTACTGGCATTGACATCATTTCCTCCTGCCTTGGTCTCAGACTTGCAAACCTTAGTTATTAACACAGAGAGATAGCTTAATGACAGAAGAGTAAAGAGGAAGGGTGAGTAAGGAGAAGAAATTATTTCTAAGCACATGCTGATATTCAGAGGAGACAAAAGACCCAAATACAAGTTACAGCAAAGCAAGAAGTATGTAAAAATTATAAAGGGTAGAAACATAACCAGGAAAGGATAAATTTGCTTAATGATGGTACTATTGATTCTGGTAGGGGCAAGTGAGGAAATCTGAATTTCATGTAGTATGTCAGAAAGCCAGGGAATGGGTCAACATATCAAGGCAGTTGCAGAAGCATTTGTGTTAAAGCAGCGTGGTGAGGAATGCAAGAGGAGCGAAGCACAAAATGCCAACAATTACAATACCCAACAAACGATTACAGCCTAGAGAGAAGCTTTAGCTGAGCCGACTGTGGCCTACAGCAATACTAAATAGAAGCAATGAGATACTGTCTGTACAGGCTGATAAGAAAAAAAAGACCAAAAGGCAGCATGGGAGTCAGAAACAGAAATGCTGTTAAGGCTAAATAATGAAGCCCGACAGTGACACAAAAATCTCCCCTGCCATTTCTATATTTACTTGAAAAGGTAGGTTGGTCTCAGTATGCTATATGGGATATACAGGGTTTATGGAAAGCAAACTGCAATGATCTCTGTCTTGAGAACAGTTCCAGCTTAACCTGCTCCCAGGAAGGAGCTGCCTGCACACAGCACAATCCCTCCTTCCAGGCAATGCCTGCCTGTATACGTGCATGACCACATAAGCAAACAAACTAAGCTGCAAACAAACTAAGCTGCAAAAACATGCATGAACATGTCCCAACTTCCCCTCTGCCAGCCAGCAGAGGCCAGAAGCACCTAAAATTATTAGACGATTGATACCCCTATGACAAGAAGACAAAATGAAGAAGCCAGTTTTGGAACGACTTGGCAGAGCAAAAGTTACCAAGAAATCACCCAAAGCTTTTGAACCTACTGGCAGGAATCTGATTATGAAGTAAATAAAAAAATAAGGAAGAGATTAAAAGCAGAAGCTTTAAAGAACTTATGACAGAGAGAAGGAAGTAAGGCACCCTGGTGGGGAGTGGGTAGGTGTGGGTGTGTGACAGTTGGGGTTTTCAACTCTAAGAAACAAAAGAGCAAAACAGAAGCAGCACATCCTAGGGTTTCCTACCTACTGGTGAGGGTTTCCTCCCAAGTGCTGAGTATAGTCAAATAGATACCCCAGGTTAGCCACAGATGGAAATATTTTAAATAAAAATTCAGACATGCTGGTAATTGACCTGAACAGGGACACCTAGAAGAACTCGAAGAACATGAAATACAGCAGATTGGAGAAGAGTATCTAAATCTCATGCCATGACACAATTGAACCACAGGGTACAACAACCCAGAACTCTATGGGCCAAGGGAATGCATCAGTTGAGAGTCTAGATCAAATCTCAACATCTTTTGGGCGATGTGCACAGGAAGGGAAGGCAAGGGAATGAGACAGTTTAACAAAAGCCATGGCACCAACTGAATGTAAACCCAGCCAGCTTCTTCTCATCCAAGTAAAATGATTTCTCCACTAAAATCCTTAAATACTCTTCCACACAGATTCTCATATCATACATTTCATTAGATGTAGTAGCAAATACACCTTCCTACATGAAAAACAAAAGAAAAATAGGTCACAATTTAAAAAGAAAAGAAGTAATTATTTGTGGACCATAAAAGCAACCAAAGGTTCCTTCAAACACATCATGGAGGCTACAGCCTTCTGTGATGAGCATGCCTTGGCACATCTGAAGTAGGCAGAACTTTTAATGCTTTAAAAAACACAACTTGAAACAACTCAGAACAACTTTTGATCACATTTATATGAATAATCAGACGATCTGGGATCTTAATTAACAATAGTTATTATTAAAGGGCAGAGCATGTGATCTTTGCTACACATGCAATACTTTCATTAAGAAATTCAAATTAAGCTGATTCATCAGCCCTACTTAAACCTGATGGCAGTTAGGTTGACAACTAAGTTCCAAAGTGATGCATGAAGCACTGTATTTGTTTTGATAAGAGAACTGAGCTAAGGTTAAACAAATTCTGTCACAGTTTACATAAACTAGAATTCACAAAATAATATTAATAACTTGATGCTGTCGAGATTTAGGTATCTAAAAAGATGTTAATGTATCTCATTGTGATTACAGACAATGCAGTAATCAAGTAGAGGAGGTAAAAAATAAAACCCAGTTATTTAACACTAAAATCAAGGCACTATATCCTCAAAAACCGTGCTTAGTTAAAGAAAAAAAAAACACAACAGAAATATTCGATTTAAATCAGATACACCAAGTCTGTGAAAGGTGGGAAGCAGAACTATGGACTCTTTAGTAATTCAAATAGCAACATCCAGATCAGGTTTGTTAAATTTCATTTACCTAAATTTTTTACACTAATGCAGATAGAGCTATTCATAAAATGGTTGGAAGGGATCTCAAAGATCATCTAGTTCCAACCCTCACTGCCATGGGCAGGGACACCTCCCACTAGACCAGGTCTCTGATTTGGCAAGATCAGAGATCAAACAGGATGCATAAACCATTTGTCACAGAATGGTGTCTTGACTACTTGGAATCATTCCTCTGGTCCTACAAGGAGACATGCTTTACAGTGTTCTGTGTCTAAAGGATCACACTGTGAATATAATACAGATATTGCAGGAAGGATGTTTTGTGGCCATTCTGTGGCAACACCAAAGAAAGTGGATCCTGCAGACAAAAACTTCCATTAGCAGTGAAACCTTCTAAAGCATCATCCTCAGCAACACTATAACTGTAAAGCTAAAGTACCAGACTCAAGACTGTCCACAATTTTTAATACATTTGGAAAATACCGACCTGGAATGTCTGATTGCTTTCTCCTCTAAAAATACAGAGACATGCAGTTTTTAGAGGCAGTATTTCAGAACAACAACAACAAATAGACTTTTCTGAGCAATTTTCTAGTACTGAGTCACCACAGAGTTATACCTGGAAGGTGCCTTGAGAGGAAGCCACAGACTTTTAATGGAAGACAAAGCACCTTGACTTATTGGATGTAAAAAAGCATCAGGTATGATTACCTGCACAATGAAAGTACATCCAAATGGTAAACCTGGTACTCTACCAGGAGCAAAGCATTACACAAATTGTAAACAGCTTCTACTGGCACGCTGTCCCATTTTACTTTCTATTCTGAAAGGTCGGTCATGTCCTAGTTCAGCTAAAACCTATGGTTATTTCATACAAAGAAGACTGCTTCACCAAGTGGTGGCTATACTGTTGCTTGTACAGTACTAAACCTCTAGTGATGAAAAACAATGTAAAGTGTGTGCTCTTTATTAAAGGTTTTTAGTGTCTTACCACTTTAGATCTTCTTATGGAAAAACAAGATTCAAATTAGGGCATAGTCAGATGGGCATTCTGGTATATCCAGCTGTAATCAGTAGCCCACATGAGCTCTGTAATTCCAGTTATTGGACAAACAGTTTGTACTTTCATTAAGTTTCTCCTCATATTTTGGACCCAAAAGGGATCATTGGGATAATATTGTGTGGTGTCTTTCAAGTCAGTGATAAAAGCTCTAACATAGTCAAGTTGTGCAGTATCTTCATGATGTCTACTGCATCCTAAGAGCACATTCTTAAAAGCAATTGAAGCTTAACTCAAGAGACTCACAATGATTACAATATCCTTACAATATTCTTCACTAAACTGTACCTTGATTAACAATCATGACAAAAAAAAAAAAAAAGTGTTTTACTACTTGTTTCCCATTAGATGAGCCTTTAGCTTCCCAACACCGGATATTACTATGGCAAGAATAAAGTAACCATACAATCAAAAGGACTCACCTCGAGCACTGAGTGCAGTTTTGGGTGCCCCAATATAAGAAAGATATGAAGCTCTTAGAGACTGAGGCCAAAGGAGGGTAATAAAGATCGCAAAGGGCCTGGAGGGGAAGCAGTGTGAGGAGTGGCTGAGGACACTTGGTCTGCTCAGCCTGGAGAAAAGGAGACTGAGGAGAGACCTCATGGCAGTCTACAACTTCCTTGTGATGGGAAGAAGAGGGGTAGGCACTGATCTCTTCTCTGTGGTGACCAGTGACAGGATGCAAGAGAATGGTCTGAGTTGTGTAAGGGGAGGTTTAGGTTGCATATTAGAAAAAGGTTCTTCCCCAGAGGGTGATTGGGCACTGGAATAGGCTCCCCAGGGAAGTGGTCACAGCATCAAGCCTGACAGAGTTCAAGAAGAGTTTGGATGATACTCTCAGGCACACAGTGTGATTCTTGGGGACGGTCCTGTGCAGGGCCAGGAGCTGGACTCCACGATCCTTGTAGGTCCATTCCAACTTGGCATATTCTGTGATAGTCTATGAAATTTACCTTTGTATTATGCTAAATATGGTGTACTCCGAAGAGCTCATGTTGCAAGACAACTAACTAATTTTTCCAAGGGCCTTACCTCAAACACAATTGAACTGATTGAAGTGCTCCAGCTGATCATCATTAAAGGACATCAGTGAAGTAAAAAGCGTAGACATTTGGGGTACTATCAGTGTACTGAATGTGCTAACAATTCATGGTTCTTGAAATTTTTTACAAATACAGTGACTTCAAGCACATTTAGAAATTAAGTCATTTATCAGAAGGATTTATGCTTGAATAGTTTGCCTCCATTTATAATCCCAGTCTATGTTTACTCTGTGTAAAACAGGAAGTACACTGATGTTATTTAAATAGCAGCACTTACTGTTAAAGCTGTTGACTTTAAAGAGTTATATTCAAGTCTTGAATTACAAACTCAGTTTTATACATATTCCACAGTCATATGATGACCATTCAATCCAAAACCACTGAGCAGTTTAAAACATGTTTTGCTGGAAGAGGGTCTAATCAAAGTTGCTCTTGATTAGGATTATAGAAAAGAAGATATTTGTTCGTGATTTGCATAAACAAAGAATTTAATGAACAGTGGAGAAGCATTGAAGAAAAAAGTGAAGAGTGTGAAACAAACCTCAGTGGGAATCTAGCAGTAGGAGAAGATAGTATTTCTATACAGGGGGAGGTTTGATTGAGAGTGAAGAGTTTAAACTTGATTTAGGTTACAAAACAGCCAAGAGAGGTTATGGTGGGGATGGAGAAGCAAAGGGGAGGCAGTGTAACCCAATGCTACATGAGCTTGGAGAAAAGGAAAAAAATAAATAAAATCATGCACTATGTTAAAGCCTTGGACAGAGATAACATATCTGTTCTTTCTCTCTTCCCATCCTATTCCCTAAATTCCACAGTATTGCAGCACTTCACAATAAAAATACCAGATATTATGTGATCTAACCTCCAACCACTTTTTCCCCACCACTTTGTCATGAAACCCATATAAGATTAAAAGCATAATCAAGATGCAATCCTGCAGAAAAAGGCATAGCTTGATGCAGGGTATGCTCTCTAGAGAAAGAAGATTGTAACACATTTTAGTAGATGTATGACTTTATTTTAAATGAAATCTTGAAACTACTTTATGCCTTCATTAGCATTCCCTCCCAGGAGCAAACAGAAGTTGAACTTTTTCAAAATACTGTGAGTTGACCTGATTGATGCATACATTAAACTGTCCTGCTTGTAGTCAGCAATACCTTTTTTCCCCTAACTGATTCAGCTCATATTTCAGGCAGGAAAACAAGCTTCATTTGACCCTGCAGCGAGTTCAAAGCTGTATGCCTCTGCAGTGGAGTAGACAATTCTCTAAAGCAACACAAACATACATTCTCTAAACCTATAAGCAGCAAACCCAAAAGGCAGGGTGGTTCAGAAACCCATTCCAAACGTAAGCAAAGAGCGACAGGAGTTGTAACATCACAGGAAGAGCAGCCACTGCCAGCTCTGGCCTCATGCTACTTCCACACTCAACAGGAGCTGCAGCTTTGCGCCAGGCCAACATACCATCCACAACCTGAGTCCAAGTGTGGCTGCCTCACATAGTAACAAAACAGTGTCATCAGCACACTTTCTCCATGAAGGAGCACCTCCTGGTTCCTGTTGACGTTTTGCAGAACACCACCTCTCATCTGGAAAAGGAAAATACAGTATGGCACACCACACTCAAGAGAGGAGCAAACTCTGCTCTGACAAGTAACCAGAGTTCACCAAGCAGCGCCACCACATATTAAACTGGAATAATATGAGATTAAAGAAATTGCACCAAGCTAACGAGTCACAGTGTTTTCTGCATTAAAATTGAATTCAGAAAACACAAACAAACAAAGAACCCCCACAAAATGGCAGAGAAAAATACTATCTAAAACTTAGTTGGCCATCCTGTCTGCAGTCCTGCTTTTCCTTCTTAACAGCATCAGAAAGAAAGCCAACAAAATGTGGTCTTCAGCATCAAGAGATACAATATAGCTATGCATTTCCAACTTTTCTCTTTAGTCCAACTCTTCAGACAGTCTTTATCTATTCCTGGGATATGATGAAGATAGTTATCTACAAGAAAGCAAACTAGTTCCAACATAAACAAGAAAATCAGGGAACAAGCTAGTTAGTAAAGGAAAATTCTCAGATGACTCCAAGATGATGCCTGTATGTTTTAATGTTACACAAATGCATTTAAATATATTCCATGAGTGAAGGACTAGCTGGACTCCTCCAGTTTTTCAAGGTGTCTCCAAATGCAATCACAGGTGACAGCAGAAAACTTTCACCAGACAAGATGGGATCATGTTTTCCTCTTTAGTTAAGGATGCAGACTGCTGATCCACAAGCACGAATGGCCATTATCTCACCGCTTCCAGCCAGACTTGACATATGACTTTACCCTTCATGAGTTGTGACCAACAAAAGAGAGAGGCTGAGCCTCTCAAATTTTCAAAGTGAAACATCATTTACCTTAACCTTAGAAACATCACATTGCGTAAGAGAATTTTAAACAGTTACATAAAGTCAGTCTGATCTAGGGCAATGGTTGTCAACTGGTAAGCAGCAATGCTCATGGACAAGGAAATTCAAATCTATAATATGAGCAACGAGTGACAAAGGTCAGATGCTGCTCTCTACATGCTCTGTGCTATATTCACATGGCAGAGAAGGCTGGGGAACCATCACCAAGTCCCAGCACACCCCTAGGCAAAGACCTTCTGCTTTAACCACACGTGATAAATGACATCTTCCTCCTTACCTCCCTCTTCCTCTTCAGAAGGCTTTTAAAGCTCTTAAAAGCCCACAGCTCAGTCACTGTTCTTTTAATAACCTCTGAAGTGTTTATCTTAGGGATGTCATATCTACTTATTGTTTCCTTTCCTGCTTGCTCTTGCAAACTGCCCATTTAACTTTGTTCCACATGGTCAGAATACATCTTGTAGAGCTCTCAAGAGAGTTGCATAGCATTTAATTCTTAAATTAATGCAGAGCAGCCACATCTTCCACACCTGAGCTACAAATGTTTCATTTACCAAATAAAATTTCAGCCTTGATAATGTATTTGTAAGACTTATGAAACTTACTGGAAAACTGTAGCTACTGAACCACATATGTTATTTAGCTATGTAGATGTACTGGGTGGGAGAATAAAAGAAGTAGGGGGAGGGGAGAGCTCTCCAAAGCAGATGTTTGCAAGCTTTTTTAAAACTAAGAGACAAGACATAAGACAACACTTGAAGGAGCAGCTGGGGACACCGAATAAATACAGACATTTAAATGTGACTAATTACATACACATGCTGGAATTCTCAAAGGACGATCAGGGAGCCAGGCTCCCAGCTCACTCTGACTTTCAACAGGAGTTCAGTGGCCTGTTCCTTCAGGCATGCTGCAAGATGTCATCTTGCTAAATACAGAACACTACTTCTAAATGTTGCCTTTAGTAGCTTAACCACAGCGAAGTCTATGGATTTCTACAAAACTAACTGCAGGAGCCCTCCTCTTTATTAAATAAATACAAATGCATATATCTGCTATTCCTGTTGCTCTGATGGATGAGAGAAAGTTGTCTGGACAGCCAAGAGGCCTCACAGCCTCTGGGGAACCACCTTTCTGTGCTGAACACAAATATACTCCAGAGAAACTGCTCTAATGATGGTGAGGAAAGGTTTACAGAAAGTAAAGTTTCCTTCTGTTGTGAAGCAGGAAGGCTATCTTGCATATGGAAAGCAGTGGCTCATAAAAAATCTAGGAAGAAGTATGTACCATTGTTTTTCAGAGGTATTCATGGAATATGGATACGCACAGTGTTCATGAGTTAATTCAAACACTTCAACCTAGCATGGCTGCAAAAAGACCATCTTTCCTTGGTCCCTGCTGCTCATTTTCCTTCCTCTGCATTACACAAAAAGAAAAGTGCAGTTTATAGGATACACAGCATTAAGGTATATTTCAGCTTAAAAAGCACAAGGGGAAAAAAAAATAAAATACACCATTGCTCAAGCAGCTGCCAGGAGCTGTGTGTCAGCACAAAGGGGTGTGTATGGACACAAGCAGCAGGAAGCATGGGAAAGTCTTGACCAGTTCTTTCCATGGCCTCAGTATCTTAAAAATGTTCATAAAACTACAGATTGATTTCTGGCAGGAGACAAATCCTTTGACAAACAGGAGGTGGCCTTCACCGCCAATGGAAGGTAAGGCCAGATGTTGGTAGTCACAACAAGCAGTAGCTGACTGTGCAGAGGGCCAAGGTGGCTGTGGCTGTAAAAATTGTGGAGGAACACAACATCAGATCTTTTGTGAGTGAAGGACAGAGAGGGGAGAAGCCAGAATGTACTGAGTAAGACTTTCTTTCTCCTAGCACTCAAGGTGACTCACTATGCAGCACAACGGTGTTTAGCACAAATGCAGTTTCAGGAAGGTACCAGGCCACAAAGGCCATGCATGTTGTCTTTTATCTGACATACACTCGGGCAAGGTCTGTGCTCAGCAGGCTGTAAGTCTGCTCTCTCTGTTTGATGTGAACATATGCATCAAGTGCCTGCATCCCAAGTCCTGTAACTGGGATATGAGGGATTTATGAGGACTCAGCTGATAATTGTGCCCGAGCCATTCACCAGGACCACTAGGTTTTGCACCAGTTCCACCGAGGGAGCCCACAAGTAGCAAACTGTTCTCAGAAGGAATATGCAAGTGCGAGTTGTGGTTCTTACAGAGGAAGACAGCAGAAGTTGGTGGGGGACACAAGCAGTTTGAGTGTGGTGCCTACATCTGTACTGTCAATATAACTTAGAAATCTACTAATGCTTCTCCTTGTAATCTCTTTTGCAGGGTTTCAGTCCAAGAGATTGTGCTGTAGCAGCTGGTAGAGACTAGGGTCTCTGAAGAACTTTGATAAAGCACAACAGCTTAGTGGTTTAAGACTAAATGAAAGTATTGAACACTTCCCAAGGAGAAGCTATTAGGTAACAGTTTTTAAACTGCTTTTTTTGCTTCCTCGGCAGGAGCTAAGGAAGTAGACATGCCTTTTGCATTTTAAAATAATCTACTACTTAATGTTCAAGAGCTCAGCACTTAATTTCAATTTGACCTTCCACTGAGATGAATTTTTCCATCCATTCGTCCAGCTGATTGTTCATGGTGTGCTCCATGGGACTGCAGACTGGCTCAGCAAAGCCTTAGCTGCTTTCGAGGCTTTCTGGAATGCAGAGGTGGCACTGAGAACAGGCTCAGAGGGCACACAGACAAAAACCTATGGGTAAGCTTGTAAGAAAACTGATCTTTATTTATTTTCTGGAGAGGTAAAAAAGTTTCCTAATTAGGCCTAATCTTCATTCAGCCTGTATATGTGGTCTTTGAAAACAAGCACTCTTCTGGGGCTTAAAAAAGGCAGGTGTCTCTAAGGTATTTTTAAACAGCTAGCCACTGGAAGCAGCTTTTGTTCTCCTTACAAACCTGAACCATTTAATTAGTTATATCTATGACATCATTTGCAGGATAGTGTTTATCTTTGCAGCTAAATGCTTCATTTCAAAAAAAATATTTTTTTTTACAGGTGTTAGATTCATCAGAAGAGTCTGGTTTTAAGATTAAGTGATTCTAGGTTCTCACTCATGGTTTTACAGCCTTGTCTTACTTGCTCACTGTAGGAAATTCATAAGCTGTTCACAAGGAAATCAGTTATTTTCACAATACTCAACTGGAAGATGCACTTTCCTAATACATCTAGTCTCTGCTCGTGACCTACCTATAACAAAGGTTCTGCCTCCCCTGCCTTTGCTGCTCTACCCACTGGCAAATTCCAGCTACACAGACATTTAGCTGAGCATTGCTTAATTACCACACTCTTTTCTTACCTGCCTAAGTATTAGAACCAAACTAACTATGAACAAACCTGAAGGAGATTTCAGATCATGTGGAAAAATGTTAAGAACTGTAGTTTGCTCTACACCTTCCTAAAGCAAACAGTGTGGCATGAAGAAAATGGTGGACTACATAATGAAGTGGGTTTTTTCCCCCTCATGTAATCA
Source organism: Corapipo altera (assembly GCF_003945725.1). Taxonomy (NCBI): domain Eukaryota; kingdom Metazoa; phylum Chordata; class Aves; order Passeriformes; family Pipridae; genus Corapipo; species Corapipo altera. The sequence continues at coordinate 26,322,989 of NW_020884872.1, forward strand.
TTCCCCTTTCTCATTCCCCTTCACGATTCCCTTTTTATTAATCACACGAGACATTGCCATGAAGACCTGCACCAATGGAACTACATACTCTAGAAATATTTTTCCCCCTTATTTCTTTATCTAAGCTGCTAGGCACTACTCTCACTTACAACTCAGATAACAAATAAACATGGAAACTAGCCAAAGCCAAACTGAGTTCTTAAGTCAGATACAGAAGAGAAGGTGAAAAAGGGAAAAGCTAGTATCAGCAGACAAAAGCTTTCTTGAGCTCTGATTTTCAAATTTTGTTTCAAGAGCCAAGGGCTCATTTACTGAACAATACCTTGCAAATCACGGTTACAAAATGCTTTACAAACCAATCTAAGTTTTTTCTCTGCATTGTAAAAATTTAATGGAATAGTCTTCAAATCATTGCCATATAGGCAAAAATTTGAATAAAGACTTAAACCCTGTCTGGCTAAATGAACAGACAGGTAGAAAAACATGCTGCACAATGCCACACTGTTAAAAGTAGTCACTCTCTTACTGCTTTCCATGAAGCAAGAAGCTGCATGTATTACATATATAGCAGGACCTTTTCAGACACCTATTTCTAGCATTTCAGGACTTTCACTGAAAAATCCATTGGTACTGTAATGTTATCAGGTCTCACTTAACAGAAGACAAAACCCTTAAAAGAAAACTGGCTGTGGCATGACACACACTCTTGGAACAAAACAAAGGGAGGCAAACTTCTGAAGGCCCTTCTGTATACCACCTAACTATTCAAAACAGAACCTGGTGAGAGTGGAATGTTTCAGTTAATTTATGTTTGCAGAATCACAGACACCACAGGGTCTTAACCACAACTGGGGTTCAAAAGACATGGACAGAGGCCTCTGTGGCTATATCACTCCTCTAAGGAGTGCAATACATACCTAAAGGGAGGCCAAAGCAAAAAAACCACCCAATCTGGTATTCAGTATAACTGTGCTCTCTTCTCTAAGCATAGTATCCTCCAGGCCTGCTCTGAGGACAATTCAAGCTCAGTGATAAGTCCACTGTCCTGTATGTCACACATGCATATACCCTCTCTCACAGCAGACACAACTGGAGTAGAAAGGCAAGAAACTGCCTTTTCCCACAGTCTATTTCCCCCTCTTCTGCAAAGTCTTAGGACCTACAGCAATACAAATGACACTTTAACAGAAGACACCAGCCTAGGACTTGGTAGATACAAGTTTGCGCTCTGATTTCTCAGAATGTGTGGTAATCATTTGGTCTGTGCAATGGAAAATGACACGACGAGAGTCCTTAGGTAGAAGTTAGAGGAAGGTTGGGCCCTCCAGGTGCTGCAAAGCTATAGTGACATAGCAGTTTTTGTTCTGAGATACAGCAGCTACTTAACTAGTTCACTCAAACTCAGAGCCTATAAAGGAACTTTCACCAGACTATCGCTGTTATTCGCTCTGCCTCTTCACAGCAGACAGCAAAGAATTCAAATGTACCTACTCCAGAGCTCTGATAGGACCTCTCAGAAGCCAACCAGCTCTGCCACTGCTTCTGAAGTAGCCACCTGAAAGTGTTTGGTGTGGTCAGGGGGCAATGGTCTTCCAGACTTCTACTCAGAGGACAGCAAAATCTTACTCCCATCTGAGTCCCATGGCATCTATTTTTCAACTTGAATGAGACTGTATGGTTGATGCTGAGACTGCTTTAAAAACTGACGCAGACTTGTTTGTTAAGTCAACTCTGTAACCCACTGTCACCACACAAGTTGTGCTACAAATTGCTTAACTGGTAAGGTCCTTAATGAAAATAGAAGCACATTATTTTATTACCCTTTGATGTCTTTTTAGTATTTATGCTGTGACTAAATTGGACAAAAGATTTATTAACATTTAAGGCTATTATAAAGAAAATGATAACGTGGAGAGAAGGAGAAAATGAAAAAAATCTCGCATCCCATAAACTCAAAAGGATATTGTTGATTAAGAACATTTAATGTCCAAATCAATGTTTTGATTCCTCCAACTATTTTTAAATGAAGCACTGCACATTTATGTGTTTCTCATAACTCTGCAGTTACATTTCAAATCCTACCGTGTTGCAAGTTTATGGCAGACGACACCAGTGTCTGTTATTACTTCACTCAGTCTCAGCTCAAGGTGGACCTTCCCCTGAAACACACCAGAAGCACCAAAAAGTTAGTTTTATGCATAGTCAGTCAAACCATTCCAACTTAAACTAAAGCAAGCCAGCTAGTGCAAGTAATTCCAGAAGAACCATAAAGATTAAGTAACAACTGTGTAACTATGGTCTTTCAACTGCCAGAGAATCCAGATTAGTAGCCATTTATGTACATTTCAATGCATACTTCCCACCATTACCTTATCTCTGTATGTTTTACCTATTAAAGGATAAGGAGTATCACAAAAATGTTGTGTTGGAGCTTTATTTATAATTAGCATTTCAAATATTAAGCAAGTATCTGCAATACTATCATTGAAAAGCTACCACAGAAGTGCATTATAAATTAACACCTATATGTTTTAAACATTATAAAAATAAAATCTATTAAACAATATAAATTGTGACACAAGTATCAGCAAAACTATACTGAACAACCAAAAGAAACCCCCCCCCAAAAAACATTCAAATATGTTGAACGCTTTCAGACAGTCTTCATCTCCTTACCATCACACTAACTTTATTATGACTTGGGCTAAGATACTATATATCGAAAGCTGGTGAAGGCAGTTCAAAGCATAGCTAGGAGTGCAGCAACAGTTAAGCAGCCTGGTCCTCTTAGGCTGAGCAGTATAAACAAACCCAGTGCCCAAAAACTTGTCCTGAAGAAGCCTATGAGATTGTTTCTTACTGCTACAGTCAATTCTCTTCCTTCCTAGTGTATTCCCTTCCCTTCCTAGTGTATTCCCTTTCTCAGTGCCATTTTTTCTACCCTACCTTGAATGCATATTCCACACCTTCCTGCACTTCACTCTTTCACTCTTCAAACCTCTATCACCTTATACCTTTAGTATTCTGACTCAGTAACAGTTTTTCCCATGCCAGGGCTGGAACACAGACCTTTCAAGTACATGTGGCAGATGATACTGGTGTTCATCCACAAAACTAGGAAGACAGCCTCTCCAATCTGTATAAAAGCCCACGGTTGCAGAGGCATCACAGCAGCTCGCTGGCATTTTGAACAGGGAAGGACCCAAATACGTGTGTTAGTTTAAAAACAAAACTCCTGCCAGGTATCTTTTGCCTCATTTTAAACAAAACAATTAAACCTCCCTGCCCAATGTAAAACCCAAAGGTGTTGCATTTCGCTGTCAGACTCCTGATCCATCTCTTTCAGCAAGACAGGTATCCCTGTCAGTGTGTACACAAGTCAACATCTGTCACTGGCTTCTGAACTGAAGCCTGTCCTCACACATAAGAGCAGGACTTCTCTGCACAAACGCATAAAAAGCCACTTCTAGACCCAGCTCTTAAGGACTCAGTACCACTGCAGTGCCCACTGTACTCACACATGACAAGAGCTGAGTACAGAACCAATTAAGAACTCTGGTTAAGCACTTTGGTTTTCTCCCTTCTATTTTACTATCTTTTCCCTTACTCTTCACTGCTCTCTCTTCCACTGGTCAAATGCTTAATTACAGGAGCTAAACCATTAGACTCTGGAGAACAAAGTTATATTGTGAACAGGTAAAAACAATTGCTGCTGTCTTGCATACCACCTTTACTAGAGAAATCAACATTAATACATGTTTTGAAGAGACAGGAACAGAGATCTAAAAACTCCAGAGAAAATATCCCTTTGTAGAAAAATACTAAGGGAAGAAAATGTTTTTATAGAAATATTTATGCTTTTTATGTATTGTAGCTTTAATTTTTCTCTTGTGAAGGCTTTGAAAATGGTCAGCTGATCAAAAAGTGACTCAAAGTTTCATACAGCAAAACAGAGGTCATGGGATCACTAGGACCAGCAGCCTACAACTATTCCCAAAACACCTTCCAGTGTTTTACTTCCAGTTAAAAACTCAAATACCTTAAAATAAGGCTACAGTAACATACTGGTAGGGTTAATTGACAGAAAATGTAACTCCTACATAAACAGAATGCTTTTTCCCAAATCAATTAGGCAAAACATAAGGATTCATCTGAATAAGTTTACTCCTGTCCTATGGCATTAGCTGGGTTTACAAAATATCAGATAACTCATTTTTCAAAGGGAAGACTGAAAACTGCAATAAATCAGTATCATAAGATCAAAGTTAATCTATTCAACAAGAAGGTCAACTTATAATGGATTAAAAGTACCACAGAAACAGGGAATTGCCATGATCTTTACTGACAGATTGTAAGAAAAAAATTCAGATTTTTATTATTAAAAGAATTACTGTGATAATAACAAGAGTCTCCAATTGTAGTAGATATGCAGTTACAGACAAAACTCACCAGCAGGAAAGGTTAGACAATGCAACAGGATAAGAAAAATACTCTGTCTCTGTTTTACAGCTGAAACAGTGCCTTGATCCTGCTCAGACAGAATCCCTCTTTTGGAGTCAGGGCCTGAATCTAGGGTCAGTCCTGGGCTTTAAGGTCATAAACCTTTTTTCCCTTCAGCACATCAAAAAACCTCAGAAAAATCTGGAGGTTTGACAATTCTGAAGTAGAATGTATTAATTACTCAAAACATTTCCATTAAAAAATATATTTCAGGATGTTCCTAGAAGCAGCTATGCTTATTAGCATAACCTTCTCATCTGGAAAGACAGGACCTTCTCAAGGAACAAGCTGACAAAGTGCCAAGTCAACTGCTGAACACTTCCTTTTCCATAAGCTCCAGCTGATACGGAAGGTGAGTTCACAGGTTGTACATCCTTCCTAATCGCATCTAACATCACAAAATGGGGCCAGCCAGCTTCCATTTTTCAATTATTGATTAAAGAACCCATCAGTTGAATGAATTTCTTATAAGGAAGTAGACAATATTCAAAAGGAAACCACTAACAAACCAAACTTTTGAAAGGTCTTACAAAGGAAAAAACAAATTATGTTTGTTAAATATACCCTTTACTACACAAACAGTTATCTGAAAACCAAACTTGAAACTGATCATAAGAAGAAAAGAAAAAGCAGAGTCAAGGTCCTGGTTTTATAGATACAGGAAAAGCCTGCCTCCAACCACCTCCTTTCTCCTTGGAATGCAGCTGCGAGTTACTGCAGATTGAAACACTGATAGCACAAAAACTCCTGGAAAAGGTAGTTGTCTACTATTAAGCCTCCTGGACAAGAGGTTTGTGATCATCCACCTTTCTACTTCTCATTAGCCTACTCAATTTTGCTGGGAACTTTTCCCTCGAAGGTGTGAGTGCACCTGCATGGAAGTTTTCCAAACATTTATCCTATATGGGGACACTTTTCCCAACACAGCTCAACTCTACTCACTGCTCAGTAGTGTGGAAAGAGGGACTGTGAGTGCCTTTTGGCTCTTTACTCCTCATCCTGCTGGTAAAGAGTTACTGCAGGCAGTCTCATGCTAGCTCCTGGAGATGGGCGAGTTGTAGGAGAGGACTAGGCTAAGCAGGTGACATGAACCACAGCCCACTAGTGACTAATGCCAACACAATATTTTTTTTTTGAATCTCAAATTTAGGACTATGATAGCCCTGGTGTGTTGGTTTATTTTCTCTTGCTGCAATTTGTCTGGAGAAACAAGCATTGGAAGAACTCAGTGGTGTACACACACCATTCCAAACTAGGGAACAACTTGTGTTGTTGCTTTCTCAGTCTTTCTAAATTTTATTTCAGGATATAGCCAGTGTTACTGAACAGATCCTGTCTACTTTGAAACCCTCTTAGGCAACTTTCGAAGATGTCACTTTCTGGTACTGGTAAAGCTTAAAAGCAAACAATAAAACTGAGCCAAAGTCTAAGGGCTCACTAAATGCTGCCCTTGAGGGAGTGGGAAAGACCAAGGGTGCAGCTATTGCTTTAGGTAAATCCAAACCTGCAGTATTATCAGCGGCCTCACATACGGTTACAGTCTAACAGCAGGTTTGAGAGCAGGAGGAAGAGTTTGTTTGCTGTCTACATTTGCTGCTTGTAACAGCTGCTCCTTCCTTTAGCAGAGGGCGGCAGGCAGCTGGGAAAGGTCTAAGGATCATGCTCCAGATCACAGCCTGCCTGCTGGGCCACAGTGCAGCACACAAGAAACTGGAACAAAACCCAGTCTATTGCTGAGGAAAGTACAACAGCTCTAATGAACACTGCATGGATTCATAAATGCTAAGCAAAGCAGAACTGATGACTGCTTGCTCTCCGTATGTGCAAGCTTGTCAGAATTGCTCAATAATTGGCAAACAACTTCACATGGCACAATGTTAACTTTCCTGTTTCTCTAAAGGGAGAGTGCAGCCATATGGTCAAAATCCTTATAATCAGTCGTGTTTTCCTCTTAAATATTTTGAGATACAATATGTAGATAGCGTAAATGAAAGGTTTTAATTTCCCCAGACAAATCGTGTTCTGCAGATACAAACCCCAGGTATGCTACTTTAAAACCATGTAAATATTGTTCAGAAGTAGGTGCTCCTTACCACATGCCATGTTACAGACTAGCTATTGAAGATTAACAGATCAAAACCTGACTGACTGTCTTAGTCCTTTGTGCTGTTAAGTCTCAATGCTCCACTCTTACAGTCACACAGGGAGGAAGTCTTGCCACAAAGCAGGATCTGGTCGATAGTTGGTCTTTTCCTTTATCACAAACATTATTTACCATTGCCGATGCATGGCTCAGTTGTCTGAAATAATTTTGTCAGTAGGCATTTAGCCTTGAGAATCTCCCCACCCTATCGAAACAGACATTTCATCTCTTTTCAAAATAACTAGAAGATAGAAACCTAAGAGCCACTGTTCACAAAATAGAGGGTAACACCCATTTATTTCCTGTGTGTGGTAGAAAGCAGATACTAAACCTGGAAGCAGCTTCTTTTTACAATTTGCATATACCCGTGCTTACAGTAGGTTGTACAAAATGTGTCAGTTGTTCATCTTTACATGAGAAGCATTTAAATACTTACACAAAGATAGCAAATATCAGTGTTGGACAGTGAGCATGCAATGCTCTTAACTGTTCAACAGATAACGTAATTCTATCAATCACTGAAGTGAAACAGCCCTATACAGTTCCTCCTAAAGATAATTTGCTCAACCTTGTCCATCTTCAAACACATATCCTTAAATAACAATTAGCATCAGAGTCATTGCAGTTCAATGCGATTTGTTTGACAAATATAAAGAGCATTGATTTACACAGAACAGGAAGTGGGCAGATATGCAAGAGTTTGTGGAAACAATATTATGAAGGTGGAGTGAACAAAATAACACAGTAATACACTTCCAGCTTGCTTTGCAGTTCTGCGATAAACTTCTTTGTCACACAGGACTGAATGAAGAAGAGCTAATTCAAAAGCTTGTGGTGAAACCTTGGCTCTGATGAACTCGTGGCAAAACTCCCACCCTGGCAAGGCCAAGATTTCATTCATGAAGCCTGACACTTGGGATAAAGATTCTGCATTCAATGGGAAGGTTATGACAAAGGAGGAAAGGTTTTTTTGAGGAGCACAGAGTGCCCTGGATGGATTCTTCTACCTAATACAGAGGCAGCATTTCAGAGCCAGAAGTGATGTCCAGCACAATCAAAGAATTTTAGGTGTACTCTCCAAACATACCTGTAAGTAATGTTTTCCACTAATGAAGTCTCGTACACCACAAGACACTCATATCAGTCCACACTCAGGAATAGGTATGTTTAAATCAACAACACTCAAAGGCCTATGCAGGCAAAATGCTAATGTGGTGAAGGGCTTCTGGTGTCTGAAGAAAGTACTTAACATCAGTAAATCTTTTGCACAAAGCTTTGAGTACAGAAGGTTAAAATGTGAGACAATTTGCTTCCTCATTGTTGGTTATCTGCCCTTCACATGCCTTTTATTTTTTTTAAGTCAATAGCCAAATAACTATGTTTCAGACACATTAAAGTTCTTATGAGAAGGAAAGGGAAATGAGCAATTTTCAAGTTTTTGTCAGACTTTTTTTGCCCCAACAATGAGTTTTACATAAGACCTTGAGCATGACTGGCTTTGGAAAAGCACTCTGTCATTTAGAACTGAGAACTCAGCTGTAGGAGGACATGACCATTTCACATTTGTCAGTGCTGTGGAGGAAGTAACTAAAGCACACTTGAAAAGGGGAACTTTTAAAACAAGAGCCTGGACAGGAAAACATGTCAGAATGATCTAATTCTCCTTACATTTCTCCCCTGCTTTGGCATATACAGACTACATGGTTTGGAGTATGCTGCTGTATACCAATATTAATTGGAATATCTCTGGATCTTTAACCACTCCACTGATTACATGCACACAAAGGGTATTCAGGTTGCAGGGCCCAAACTTCACAACACAGACCCGAACTATGAAATTACTGTGAAAAAAAATGAAGGGGGAAACTACTCAAAAACAGGAAAGGCCTTTTAGAGATTGCATGTGCACTTGGGCTTAAATTCCGCTGAGAACACAGGGACCACTGAGAGCATCTGTCATCTACAGCCCTAGGCAAATATCTGAATCAGTTACTGTTGGGTAAACTTCCTTCTGTGAAGAAAAGGCAAACATTCATGGATCAAAAGAGATGTACACACAACAGCAGGGCAATTTTTGCTTCCAGACCTCAAAAAGCATGAGAACGCAAATCCTGAAAGACAAATGACTAGTAGAAAAGAAACAGGTCTCATGGAAAGTGTGCAACATCATGCTCTTATGGACTTCAAAGACCTTAGAAAGTTGTTTCTTCTGCTGTTAGTCCCTCCCTTCCAGTTGAAGCTGCTTGATTGTTCATAGTCTATTTCAATACAGAAGATAAACCATTTTCAGTAACAGCTTAATTCCTGTTTTATTTTTCACTGAAATGCTTGGGCTCTTGTACTGTCAGACACTGGGTGTTTAGCTCTGGGCACAGTACCATCCCACTGAGAAGGAGGTAGGCTCCCTCAGACGATGGGAACTTAAAATTCCTTAAACTAAACGTGCAGAAACCCACTTGGTTATAGTTTCATACTTTCAGAACAAGTTTTCCAGTCCAGAAAGTTAAGCCATAAATTATGCATTAACAGCTGCTGTCAACTCTCATTCTGCACTCTGTATAATAAAACTTCCTGATCACATTTAATGTTTTAGTCTATATTTAAAAAGAAAATATTCACATATCATGTAATTTCATATTGTATGCCAAACACAAATACAATTTTGCCGGAGTTTCAGAATTAGTTCTCCACAGAGCTGCTCGAACTTAAGCACCTAGAGCACAACTTATTTCATCACCCAGCTACATCTAAACAGCATTCAGGACAAGAGTAGACTATGCAATATGCCATTTTCAAACTAGTGAGAGCAAAACCAGCCAGTAAAATGGGGGGGCATTAATGAATTCTGTCAACCTCAAGGGTCCACTGATGAATGACAAAGCGCTTTGGTTCTGACGGTTACTGTTGCCCAATGAAGCGAAATTCAGAAGCACCTGATGATGATGGTTATCCCAAATAGGCAGGTTTGCAAGACCAAACGATGAATCAAAACCACAAAGGGCATGCCTTTGGTGGTAACACCTGATCTGCATCTGTGGGCTGAGCAGCTGCACAGTCCCACCGGTGCTGCTCATGTGAGACTAAACAGCATTGGTGCTGAGGTCACAGGCCTCTTAGCAGTCACTTAGCCTAGACAGAAAATGCCCTCATTTCTTCCTCAAGATGAGCAATCGTGCCAGACTCCTTTACTTGCTGTCAAGCAATAAACGGAGGTGGCATTAAACCATCTGTGTAGTCTGACAGTTAACGCACTCCTGCTGTCAGTAACAGCCCTACCTGCAATAAAATTTATGAAGTCAATCTCACTCCTGACAATACAAAGCACCTTTATAAGACAGCAAGAATCAGCAATGTTGTAAAACCATAAAACTGAATTAAAAAAGCCTTGAGCTAAACACCTCGGAAACAATGTTCGACAAGGTTATACGACATTAACACTTACATATTGATTTTTTAAATGTAAAGGAACTCACACAAGTGAAGTATAAACCATGTTGAACAAAATTTTTAATTCTACTCATTAAACTCCGGATAGCTCAAAATATCAGTTCTTACATCACAAATGTATTATCCATAATTTCAAATCAGTCTTTCTATTCTGAAAAAACGAGGGTAAATATGTCTCGGAATTGGGCCACAAGAACCCTGGTATCCAATATCACTAATATTTCAACAATCCGTTGCTTTTAAGCTGGTTTTGAGTTTCTGACTGTGCTGACTCGTCTGCTTAAAATCTGAATATTTTCAGGCTTTGCACGCAGTAAAGTCCTACGCAGCTTATCACTGTCACTCAGTTTCTTTGATATCATGACCTAATGAATTAGAAAGAATTAGAAACCTGGTCTCTTTTTTCTTTTTTAATTCCTCACTCTGATTGTATGACCTCAAGCAAGTCACATTCTTTCTGACATTTATTCTCACTGTATTCCAAGTGTTGGAGTGACAGTAGCTTACCTCAATACGGTGCTGTGATGCATAACTAAATAACCATGAAGTGCTCTACAACATGGAAAATAGTATTAAGGCCACTGGCTGACAAAAACAGAAGATGCATGAGTTCCCTGGCACACAGCTCAATGTTTAATCCACTAGATTATAAGGCAAATAGGAACAACTGCTCGAATGATAAAACCGACAGTGTTAAAACTGCTTTTGTACTACTAATATTTGCATGATTCACTGCAAATTTCAATTCACTAAAAATTTCTCAAATTATTTTCCTTAAAATTGCACAAAAACTGAGTAACGCTGCATAAATACCTACCATTAACACAAGTATTCCTTTTTTCTCTTATAAATGAAAAAGTGTTTAGAAAAACAACTGAGATACTGCAAACGTAAAAACAGACAAACACAAAAATACTTAATTTGGCTATTTTTACTTGCATAAGAATTCATACGAAACATTTACAAATTTGCTTCCGGTATTATGGAAAAACAAAGCCCTCTTGCAGACTTCTTAACATAAAGACCAAAGAATATTTAAGTAAATGGATAAAATCATCAGAGAACTGTTCATATTTACATTAGTTGTAATAAATTCTTATCATGGAGCCCAGAAAGAGCTTTTAACAGTCAGGCTCTTATAAAGATACAAATAGCGGAAGCGATAAACTGTACAAACAATTACAGAGAACACACTTTCCAGCAAATATTGTGCTCCTCATCGCTCCAAAAGCTAGAGCTGCCTGCAAAGCTTTTTGTTATGAGTTCACAGCTTACATTACCAGTGCTGTCCTAGAAAGCACCTCAGTCTAAAAAGCTTCCACAAACTCGCTCTGTAAATATTGTAACAAAATAAACAATGCAGAAGCTTATCCAAATATTGGCCTTCTTCAGCTGATAAATTACAAAGGGAAAGTTTTCTTATCCTACAGGAAATAAACACTAAATCTACTGTTTTAAAGGCACTGTCATAAGAGGCTTTGGGGTAAGAAGACAGGGAAAACAGAGTAAACAGAATAGATCTCCAAGTTAAAAGGCTCTTAAAAGCCTTTCCATTACCAGTGATATTGAAATGTGGCATTAAAGAAGATCAATATTTTTCAAGAGAAAGCCCCAGTCTGAACAGGCTATCATGAGGCTTTCTTTGTATCACATGCACAACGGTGTATTATTTGTCTCTCCAAATAAAAAGAAAATCTAACCTTGAATGTATTTTCACATCCACTTCACCACACATAACCACACTATATGTTGGAATGTGTGTGCTTTTTAAGTGTCATTTTCCAACTTGGTATGTGCAGACCTGCATGCAGACACTGTGTCCAACCCTACCACATGGCACTACCTAAGCAGCATTTCCCCTCGTATTTATTTGAGACTTTTGCACAGGTCAGACATTCACGTCTGTGGCCTCCTAAGCAAATACTGTGGTTCAAAAGTGATCTGTAATAGATACTTACAGGAAAAAAAAAAGTAACTGGCTTGGTATCCTGTTACATCATTTTAATTTCTTGCTTTGTTGTAATGACTGTTTTCACAAGACCTGATATCATAACAGAAAATAGAATCCGCTTGAAGAGAGGTTAAATACAAGAAAAGAGAGGAGTCTTGCTCTGTACAAAAATCTGCAAAGTACTAAACCCTAAATAAAGCTGAAGCAATACAATTATCAGCATTCCCATTGTTTGGAACATGGCCTAGAAATCTGGCAAGGAGTGTTTTTTATGTCTGAGATGTACTTGTTGTAATTCCTGGGACAACCTGCCAACATAACTATTTAAAACAGTACCTGAAGATACTATTTTCAAGATGGCTCCACTTCCTGAGGAATCAACAGTCATTTATAGGGCCTGAAGTTATTTGATACTTGAGATACACACACCCTTCCTTGAAAAAGTGACTCTGATAGTTCATAAAAGTTTTAATTACTCCTGTAGGCAGAATCTTGATCCCCACTGATTTATGCATACTTGTAATTCACCCCGTGGTTATCGCCAAAACCTAAACCATACTAATGGGCAACACTTCCTTTTTGTAGAGAAACAACACATCTGTCCTAGAGCTATGAAACCCATAAAGCTGCCATGACCTTGTTACAAATACTCCTTTGCCAAGATATTTCCTTAACAATCTCACCTGTACTTCTGAATCAGCATCAACATGCTGTAGTTGAAACCAGGTGTCTCTGTTATGATACTTTTGAAGATCTTCTTTCTGTATAGCTACCTTTCCTGGAAATAAAACAAAACAGAAGCATAGTTTAAGATAACGTTGTAGCTCCCCAAAAGTACATTTCCATCAAAACCAGGTTTTAAAACAATGATTTAAGGACTGTCCTATTCAAGAAAGGCTTTAGAGTAAGGAAAGAATTTTTTGGGGCATTCTCCTTTACACAGTACATAATGATGAGCCCAATACTAATGATGGTACAATTCTGATAAGCATCTTTTTCCACTTCATATTGTGAATGACTTCAAATTCCTAACATCATACTCACCTAAAAGAGTGAAGCTCTGGGCCCTGCAGACAAGCTTGTAAGTATGCTTATTGTAAAAACATCATTCTTATTTCTTTGACATGTAACTAAACTTGTGGGAAGAAAAGCTTGGAAACTGTTGGAGAGAGATTTTTGAGGTAGATGTCCATAACAATCCCAAAATGAAGTTCCATGCACGGGTTATTGCTAACAATATTTTAGGATAAGGCTTTTCACTACATAGATTTCTAGGAGAAGGGCAACAACTAGGGATGTCAAGTCCCAACAGATTCCCAGATCTGCACTTTGAGGCCCTGTTGACTCATCTCCCTCGCTCAAATCTTTTAAGAGTTAGCATTCTGCAACACAGAGCCACCCAAGTACCACCCCTGACCGTAGAGAGAAAAAAAACAAACCACCCCAAAAAACACTGCAGACCTTTCACTCTCACCTTTTTTCACTGCTCTTATCCCTATCAAATTAGCTGTTTTGGTAGTGAGGGTAACTCACTACCTGTTCCATGAGCCTGTTCCATGCTGCAAACTAATGTACATGAATGCCAAGGAGTAATATATATGTAGAGTAGAAACTTTTGTCTTGCCTGGTCTCTCTCAGGTATTATGTAAAGCAATGAAACTTTTTCCAAGTGTCTTTGTATACACAACGCTGAGTGTCGCATGCCTGAGGAGCACGTGATTCTCAGAGAGAAGCTTTGGGTTGGCTGGTTCCCCAGGCACTGAGCAAAGCAGCATGTTCAAAATGAAAGAAACCAGGACAGTCAGAGACATTGAGTTGCTCACATACAGTTTGCAACCACTGCTTTGCTACAGAAACACACAGTTTCTTTACCCAAATACCGCTGGATAAAAAGTCACAGTCCTAGTGGGAAAGAGACGTCAAAGGTTTCCTAAATTCATTCAGTTTGACCAGACATCAGTAATACCTTACCTCAGAAAATGTTAACGGAACACATTTACAAAGAAAATAAATTAAAAAACAAACAAAACAAACAAACAAAAACCCAAACAAAAAACTCCCACACAATGGAAGACTACAAAAATGGCAAACACAAAGCATTCTCCCTTCTGAAATCTGAAAGCTTATGGAAGTCCCAGCAGCAAGTTGTTACACACCAGCATTCCCTCAAATTATGGCCTTTTCCTTTAGCTGTTGCTGGATGGTTTCACCCAGCCCTCCTGTTTGCTGGGCTGCTTCTCATACCATGCTGCTGCTGCATTCTTCTGTCAGGCTGCTTTGGTGACAGTTTCCAGATTTCCAGTCCCAGTTTCTGAAGTACTCTGCCTTCCTTCTGAAGCTGCCCTCCCTAGTATCTGCCAGGATTCCTGCTCTAGCTTCCCCAGAACTTCTGATCCACTACTCCCAAGTCTTGCTCATTCTGCTCTCAGCACTCTCCTACTGGCTTGTCCTTTAGAGATTACCAGATCCATCTTCTGTCAAACATTTAACTAGATATTAACATGGTAGATTCATTACCAGCCTCTTTATTGGATATGCAGAGCAAGTGACTTGAGACTTCTTAGAAAAGCAGTAATTACACAAACCTACAAAATAATATGGCAGAAAGGGTAAATAAGACATCTGAACTGTGCTGAACAGGAGACACCAAGTTATGCTGCTGAGAATCTATGTGATGATGTCTGTGTTTTGGTTAGTGGGGAACCTAGTTTCTCTAAAACACTTTAAGAGAAATACATTTGAACGCATGACCTTCCAGTAATTGCTTTGGACTTTAACTGAAATTGTTTACTTTCACTGCTTGCTATCCTCACTGTACCCTTTAATCTCTTGCAGAAATCCTCCACCCGACTGCAGCATTGCACACACTTGCCAAACACCCTCACCTACATCAGTCTCGTTCACAGTCACTTCCCATGCAGGGAGCATCCTTGCAGAAAACTCAAGGCGGGTGCAGTATCTGCACCTGTACACAGCATAAATGGTGTGATCACTGCCCTCCCTTTCAGCAGAGAGTTCCACTGCTCTCTGTCAAGGGTGGCAGGACAATCCAGATAGGTCTGTCCACAAAGTCAGTACATAATTGCAGTACAAAGTGTTCACGGGTAATGACACATGCCTCCCGCTTTGAGGGGGTTAACATGGTGCTACAACTGTTTTGATTAGGAAATTGTTTGAACAGCACTGTTTGCTCTGCACACAAGCAAGTCTTATTAATGACTGAAACTTATTGACTGGGCTGGCTATAATCCAGGGGCTTCCACTGCATACCAAATGATTCACAAAGGAGAAAATTCTACTAGGGGAAAAAAAAAAAGGGAAGGGACAGTAAAAAGGGGCCTATACTTTGGCCACTCTAAACATATACAAAGACACATTACTGATAGGGCATAATGTCTGATCTGCCCTGTTAAACAGTTCTCTGTGTACAGGAGCGTCCCTCACGTTTTCTGTTATTAACTTTTCACCTGCACCAGCCAACTCCATATGCTCATCCAGCCCACATTCCTCCTCCTCCTCACCAGATCCACATAAGCCACAGTGCAGGTACTGAGCAGAGTCAGGTTCTTGCCCTACTCTACACAGTTACTGCTCTGCCACTGGTTGACCTATGTCCAACCTGGCTCAAACAACTTGTAGCCTCACCAGAACTAGGTTAAATCCAGGCCAATAATTACAAGCTGTTGGCACCTGTCATTTGACCTGACACTACACAATAAGGACCTATAATTCTGCTTGAAGATAAACCTGACACAAGAGGTCAGAAAGGTTTACCACCACTCATTCACAGGACATTTTCCTCTTTGTGGTTCTTCAGCGTGCTCCCAAACGTGAGTACATTGTCTTGCACTCTTTCTCAAGATTTGGGTGGCTTCCAGACAGGATTGAGAAACTCTAAATCTTGTACCTGAGGCACCCAGCCACTCCTGCTGGTTTCCTCAGGGCTGCCCCAGGCTGCAGAGTCTGTGTCTGTTTAAGCCTTTACATGCTGTATGGGAGGAGGCAGGAAACAGCAGAACATGTTGAACAGTATATGGTGTAATTTCAAAACTTAGTTAAGTTACATTTTTAAAAATCAGATTCTCAGCAGTAAGACCAGCAATGAAAGCATTGTTCTCATGTGAACTAATTTCCTTCTGAAGCTTGACACTCACCAGACCTCAGAACGGAGCAGGGTAGTAAAACCTCAGAGAGAGTCCTACATGTTTTTCACCCATATGGCACCAATTTTCCTATGTCCTCCCACTTCAGACTGAACAGATCTTCACTGGCACATCTAAATCCTAAGCCCTGTGTTCAAAACAAAGACGCAATATGCCACATCTGACCCCTTCCTTCTATGAATCTCTCTTTACAGAAAAAACAATATACCAGTAACCAGTTACTTGAGCAGCCAGCTCAGGGATGAGTGATTTTATTACCTAGGCCCCTGATAGTCTTAAGGGTGCAAAACACACTTTACAATCCATGGTACCAACTGATTTAAGAGCCTCCCACTTTCCTCACCCATACACCCCCGTCCTCTCAGCAGGCTGTACTGAAACTGCTGAGGAAATTGAGTGAATCCAAAAAAACCCAAACAATGAAAATAAACATTCTGTGGGAAGACAAGGGAATAAGAAATAAGTTTCAGGGGTCACATATGGGTATTTTTAACACACAGGTCGTTTCAAGTGACCTGTTTTACAGCTTCCACACTCAAGAGTCACATTAACATAGCTAGGAGACAGAAGATGGTAGAAGGTCAATAATTTGGGCACAGACGCAGAAATATGCAACGGAGAAGGGTAGGAATTTCTGGCTACACTGCTTGGGAAAGTGCTTGTGGAAGCACTGCATCCTCAGTGCCCAACCCTCTACTGGCTTCAAAAATTTTTCCAAGGCAAGTCCATGCAGCCCATTAACTTGTCCCTGGACATGCCTGTGCTTGTTAATTCAGGGTCAGCATCTCCATACAAAGACTAACAGAGCTGATAATTTGGCTCAGGCATTCTCCATCCACATACAACTACCTTCTGTCTGGATAACCTGTTGGTGACAAAAGGCTTAGGCATCAGTTAAAGGATTATATCTCACCTTTTAATAACAATTTGCCAGTTTGCAGCTGAGATACATGAATGTTTAGGACATATGCCAGACTAATAGAAGATTCCTTTACTGAAAAAGAAGTCAAGACAGCAAAAGGAGAGGAGTTTGTCACTTTAAAAGTGCACAAGGCTCCATCTGAAAAGTGATCCAACAGAAGCCTAAAACCAGAGCATTTCAGAAGCTCTTGTATCTTCTCTTTATCTTGGAATACCTGCACAGTGAAAACAACAGAAATTTGCATATTGCTGCCAAGTGAGCCGAAACAATATAATGTAATATTTTTTTAATACAACACCCTCCATTAACAATGGCTGCAGTACAGTTAATTTATAGCAAAGGGTTAGGTCTGAGTCACACCTTAAAAACCCACAAATGCCTAATTAATTCAGTCTTCTTTCAGCTCTGAACAGAGACTACTTTGTCTCCTATATGCTGCAATATTAGGCAATAAGAAAGCCTGGAAGCTAGTTCTGAAGTTGCTTCATGTTAGTATGCTAAGTGCACAGACACACTGTATCAGTAAATTCATTTAAAAATCACTGGTATGAAGATGCACAAAGTCCCTTTCAAAAGCTGGGAAGACTAAGAACAAATCAGAATCGATTTTAATCAACATTTTAGGCTGTTGAGAGCCTTATGAAACTTTAATTACCTTGGAAACATGAAGCACCACTGCTATTCCAGCCTACTTAGAATTTTATAATTATCTGTATGAAAGGTTATGTCTCATCAAACAAAAGTACAGAAACTTTGCAAAACAGAAAGGGCTACATGCCCACCTTGTTCAACAACAGCACAAATTCACTCACTCCTCCCATAACATGAAACAAGCAAACTCCCTATTTGAGGATTACAAAGATAAGGATGAGAATTTTGGATGACCTAAGGCTTCAGAGCCTTAGAAGCAGCAGAATGGCTCCTTCCCGGTTCCTGTGCAGTGCACCATGAAGCACAAGCACTATCAGACCATCTGCTAACATTGGTAAGAATTTAGCAGCAATAATGGCAGAACACTTCCAGCACAGCAACAGTGCATCCTACACAGAGTACTAAGGTATAGGATACACAAGACCCCAGTTTTGGTTGGTTGTTTTTTTTTAAACTAGTCCAAATATAGTAAGAGTATCACCTATTAAATCTATTTTTCCTCTTTGAGGAATTTATCTTCTTTAATAAGGCAGAGAAAAGTAGGCTGTGGATTCTACCCTTGAAAGTCAAAAGCTGCAGCACTGCATGAATTATCCTTTATCAGGGTGGTTTTGCTGGTCTCAATCCTGAAGATCTCACCTGGCTAACATCAGAATTTCTACTCTCTCTTCCTGTTAAAAAAAAAAAAAAAAACTAAACAAAACTCCCAAACAAAAAAAGCCCTATCCAATCATACCTCTGGTATCAACCCTCTGCCAGTTACTCTCTGGGCCATTAAAATGTTCATACATTTAAGACACTGGGTATAGCCCATGTTTGGTTGCAAATGGAACAATGGATCTGTGGTGATACTCTACATACAGACCATATTAACACTTGTCATTAGGTAAGGAAGAAGGTTGCAAAAAAAGGACAGTTGAGGTTCTAGCACATCATGCTCAGTAGTTTTGTTTATGACGTGTACTTGCAGGACAAAGAAGAAAATATATCACTTTTTGAAAGCTCAATTTTGTTTTCCTACTCTTGTGATCACCTGTTATGTTAAAAGGTATTCTGAGTGCATTCTAACAACTTATTTTATGTAGAAAGTACTTATTTTAGCCTCTCTATGCAACTGCAGAGAATAACCTCAGGATAATCCTAGTTTATAGCTTCTTGAGACTTGTCATTGTGGGACAGTCATCCGTTTCCTTTATTTCACTAGTAGCTATATTTATACCATACTGAGGAGCTGTATTATTCCCATGTCATCTAACAGTACATTATGGAAACAGTAAAAAACAAGTTGTGACTGCCGCCTAAGCCATGGTCAAGGCAGAAGAAACAGAAGAACACAATTTTCTATTGAAATCTTGATTTCTGCTTCATGCTGTATCAGAAGATCTTTCCTGTACTTAGCTAGCAACAAGCATGGTTCAGCAGAGATGATTATTTTTCATTTTTTTCTCTGAAATCAATAATCAAAAGGTGATGCCTCAGCTGCATTTGCTAACAGTTACCTAATAGCAGGAGATGGCTTGCTTTGATGTTTGGTAATATATTGTGGCAACTCTACAAACACATCTCCTCAGCTTTTTAAGTAGCCATTAACAAAGGCACCTCAAACATAGCAAGCCTCAAACAACTTTCAATTCCAAGGTGCTTTCACTCTGTGAGAATTTCCGAGAACTATGATTTGGTTTCATCTACTTTAGTCCAGAGTAGCTAAGTTTAACTACCTCTGAAGGCAAATTTGTTTTATTGCCTTACTTTGCTTCACCTCAACTAGTATTAAGCAGGAAGACAATTACAACCTACAGGATTCAATGGCCGCAAGAGTTTTAATTTTTTGTAGAACATGCTTAATAACCTCTATGAAGCTGACTTACAGCAGTTAAGTTATAGTAAAGGTAATTAACAGAACCACTCACTAGTCTTCTCCCTGCTGGCTTTCTGCTCCTTCACTGAAAGGCTTCGGCATTTCACATCTGTGTTCTATTCAGTACCATTCCATCCCCATCAGCATGGCAACCCAGCCTCCCCTCAGGAGTACCACAAACTTTCAGAGTAAAGTTCTTACTCCTCAGTACAATACAGGGACAGTGCAGCACTTTTTCCCCCCCTCAGAACTTCACAGGGGATGCATTTTGTTCTTTTCAGTTCCTGCTTAACACAGATGTTATGCAAGTCAGGTTCATGCATCTGTTACCAAAACAAATGAAGTGCTGGGGTGAAAAAACCACACTGATTTAAGAAGAGGATAAATAATTGTGTACTTGTCACCTAAAGGGCAAATGATATTAACTAATCTCTCACCGCAGCGTTAAGTGACTTGGTGTGGCACATTTCCTGTTTTTTAACTGATCTGTATGTTTAAGGTCACAGCCTGGCAGCCTGAGCTGTTCATTACACACCTACAAGAATACCAGCTTGCAGCATAGCAGAGATGGTTTGCTGCATTAAATCTAGCTGAGTTATTAAGGGTGCCACTTTATTAGCACAGCTTGTCTCATTCAGCATGTCTAAAAAGCTGAAAAATATCAAAATAATCATTAAAGAACATACACTTATATTTGCCTGATGTAGCAGCACTACTATTCTAATATTCTTTCTACTGCATCCAGCCAGAGGTATCTTTTCCCCCCACTATTATTGGAGGGGTATCAATTGACAGTTTTTCAAGTTATCCCCATCTCCTCAATGTTTTTCTCATTGTAACAACTAGATGGAAAATAGCTATTCTATATACACATGTTCCAGCAAACTGGTCTACTACTACTTCATCATTCAGAAACAAAACCATCTAATTTTAAATTATGTTTACCATTACTTTCAGTAGTATATTTCCTAGTCAAAGCATCTCAACATACTGTAACAGTATACAAACTCTAGCCAGTAACAGTTAAAACAGACAATATCAATTAAACAACTTAAGAATAGTTTACTTTCACAGTAACTGTATATTTGCTACATTTTATATAAAAAAGACAAAAATATTTCAGATCCACAGAGCTCTGCATTTTCTTCATTATATTTGCATTTCAACCAGCATCCAAGAGTCTTCCAAGACACAGCTGTTCAAGAGTTGTATCTGTTTAGCTAACAAAATCCTAGATGACTTAGCAATTTCAATTAAAAAAAAAATGTAATAAACAAACATGCAAACTCAAAAGATATCTTTATCTCCACAATCCTCCCATCCTGTATGCCAAAATAATACAGTATGTTCCAAAACATATCTGCTAGACATGTGTTCCAGTTTCTGACTCTGGCTCTCCTCGGAAGTTTACATCAGAGGTTTCAGGGAGTTCTTGTTTTTCATTTTCTCGCTCCCACACCTTCCGCTTTTGGTGGCTTTAAGCATTCTCATCTGTCACACACTGAGTTGCATTTCGGAAGTTTAAGAACTTACCATCACAAACTTATACTTCATATTTGAATAAATAAAAGGGTGCCTAATCTGAGCTCCAGTCATCCTGGAAGTCAGTATTATATCACCAAGACAAAAGTTCTGGAAATAATAAATAGTGAATCTAAAGGAACTCTGCTAACCAACCATCTTCAAAAGATAGCTACTTGTCAAATTCTCACAATTTTGACTTATACACACTCTGTTCTCTCTGTCTTGAGACCTCCTCAAAACCAGCCAAACAAACAATGCAAAGAGATGCTCAAACGTATCAGAGTACACACAGGTAAATTCACAAGTTCAGTAACATATGGACTTAAAATCAGTCTCCTGGATGGAAGACAAAACCCCCAACTCCCTTCTCTGAGAAACATCATAGCTGGATGAGCATGGGTAACCCCATTTTCTTCAACAGAAGCATCTCAGGATGACCTAATATAACAAGTGATCTCTGGAATGCAAACAAAGGGCCCCTAATTGCAGAATTTGGTGGTTCAGTGGAAAAGAGCTTGCTCTAGCACTACTCTGACCAAACTTTTTCAGTAGGGACCTCTTCTAAACCTTCCTTGCTCAAGACTCTTCAAGAAAAGGTTTGAGTCTTAAGATTGAGCTGAAGATACACACAGAGCAGCTATTCAAGTATTACAGACTTAGTTCGAATAAAAGAGTTCCCTTCCTCAAAAAAACTCCACTGCTGAGCTTTGCTGCTGCTGAATCCCGCTCAAGAGGAACTACTGAAAATAATCACATGCAGTTACTCCAGAGCACTGCTCTCTCTCCAGAACATTTTCCTATTACAAGCAGAACCTTTAGAGTAGTATCAAACTGACAGTAATTCTGGATTTTTTTCTTCTCTCCATTGCTATTTATCACACTTCCACATATTTAAAATGCTTTTCAAAACATGCCTGCAATAAGGAAGACGGGAAACAGACAGAGGAACAAAGGGGGGAAAAGACTACAGTAGCTAATATGGACTGTAAAGTCTCAACGTAGACAAGTAACACCCGAGTTCTGACTTTTAGTGCTACATCAACCATGACACCAACCTGTGTGGTGGGGTTGACACACTGGAGGGAAGGAATGGCATCCAGGTGGATCTGGACAGGCTTGAGAGGTGGGACCGTGTGAACCTCATAAAGCTCAACAAGGCCAAGTACAAGGTCCTGCACCTGGGTCTGGGCAATCCCAAGCACAGATAGAGGCTGGGCAGAGAATAGATTCAGAACAGCTGTGAAGTGAAAAACTTTGGGATGTTGGCAGACAAGAAGCTCAACATGACCTGGCAATGTGCACTTGAAGCCCAGAAAGTCAACTATACCATTGGGCTGCATCAAAAGCAGCGTGACCAGCAGGCTGAGGGAGGAGAGTCTGCCCCTCTGCTCTGCTCTCATGAGACCCCACCTGAAGTCCTGCATCCAGATCTGAGTCCCCTGAACACAACAAAGACGTGGAACTGCTTGAATAAATCCAGAGGAGGCCACTAAGCTGATCATAGGGTTGGAGCACCTCTCCTATCAAGACAGGCTGAGATAGTTGGGGTTGCTCAGCCTGGAGAAGGCTGCAAGGAGATCTCATAGCAGCCTTCTAGTACCTAAAGGGGGCTGACAAGAGAGCTGCAGAGGGACTTTTTACAGAGCATTTAATGAAAGGACAAGGGGAAATGGCCTTAAGGTGAAAGAGGGTAGGTTTAGAGTAGATATTAGGAAGGAATTCTTTACTGTGAGGGTGGTGAGGCACTGGAAGAGGTTGCCCAGAGAAGCTGTGGATGCCCCATCCCTGGAAACTTTCAGTGCCAAGTTGGATGGAGCTCTGAGTAACCTGGTCTAGTGCAAACTGTCCACTTCACTGTGTTTCAACCAGGGTGGTTGAAACTAAATGAACTTTAAGGTTCCTTCTAACCTAGGCCGTTCCATGATCCTAGGATAAGTATGGTAACACAGCAGTTTGACTACCTATGGATTCTGCAACACGTACAAAAGTTAACATCGTGTTTTCCTGAAGAGGTAGTGAAAAATAGAAACCTGAACAATCATTCAAGCATGCAAACAAAAGTCTTTTTATGTTTTCTGCAAGGCCTTCTTTTCATAAACTGCTCCCAGTACCTTCAAGATTACTCTAGCAGCTCCTGAGTAATTCTCCTCCAATGGCAGAGTTTGATTATTAAAACATGAGCTTAGGAAGCATGCAGAAAATGAAACAATTTGCACTTCACTATCTGCAATTTCATGTGTCTGACCTGTATCAAGTGTTCAGAGACCCTTGATACAAGAGAGAGTAAATAAAGCCCGGAGCAGGAAAAGTCCCAGTCCATGGCCTGTTGATGGGTCACTGCAGCCACTGAAAACTGGTGACACACAGGACATCAGATAATTTCAACAATGAAAAACTCATCAGTTGAAAGAAGGGAGGTGTTACTTTCACAGTACAGGGGAAACTAGAGATCAGAGAGACCAAAAAGCTTTCCAAAAGCTCGCTCAACAATCAGAAACTGACCCCCTCCTCCCCAGGATGCCAGATGCTATATACATGAGTTTACTTATGGACATAAAGAGAACTACAATCTAGTTTCCTAGCTCATATGTAAAACAATAAATAAAGAAAAAGCTTGTGACTGCATTATGAACTATTGTAACGTAAAGATTCACAGAGATCTGCACCATCACCCCATGCAGTTTAACATAATACATTTTATGGCATTATACAATCTGTTGCTCAACAGCAGTCAACTTCCTCACTACAAGCTCTATCAAGACATACATCTCACTGACTGCTACAGTCACGTTATACTGAAATTAGACAAACAGTAGTCATACATGACTTACTTCAAAGGAGATAAAAAATGAAAAAAAAATCCAAACTCCTAAAGTGGCTTAAAGTGAAAACTGTTTTCCTCAATAACAACTAGACTTATACAAGGTTTTTATCCCCAAAGACATAAATGGAGTGTCATGCAGTTTGCTGCAGGTGAAATGCATAGCAAATAATATCTGAAAAAGCTAAAATCTTGCTGAAGGCAAGGGAAGTCTTAGAGCTATTCTGGAGGTCACAGTTTGCTCTGATACTCTCCACAAAATTCTGTCATCTTCATACTGGGGGTATCCATGGCCAGCAGCTATTACTCTGCCAGTCATTAAGGTAATCATAGTTTAACAATACTGCTTGCACGTAAGTGTAACAAGCCCAGGAAAACTGCAAGACTAAAGACCTTGCATTTAAGGAAAAAAAAAAAAGGCACTAACAAATGATGTTGTCGACATTTAAACAATGCAATCAGTTAAACTGCAATCTACATCTACTATCACAACAGACAGCACTTATTTCCCCAACTTTTTTATATATAATATGTAATACTGAAGGCATTTTTGTCAACTGACAAAAAGGACAATACTGAGCAGTACCTATCACTGTCACCATCAGTCCTATCAAGACCCCCAACTCATAAGACTACATATGATCTAACAGAGAATTAAGCTGAAAAGAAAGTAATAATTTATGAACACATACCTATAATGGAATCCCTTCGAAAAACATCTCTGTCAAAAATATAAAATGACAGATGGCGAAAGGTCCGAGGAATTTCACAGTAAAAGTCTTCTCCATAGAAGGGGCTGAGTAAACAAAGAAAAACAACATACACAAACACACACACACACAAAAAAAAAAAAAAAAAAAGGAAAATACATTAGTGTTGGTATCCTGGAGGAGCCAGTGTGTTTATATCCAGAACATCACTCTGGGCTGTGAGAGCCTTTCCCACCAGTGACTGTGCACCTTCAGGCACTGTTCCACTTAGACTCTTCCTAAATATCTTAAATGCCCATAGAACAAGATTTCTGTGCAAAAAAAGAACAGACACTTCTTTCTATCTGGAAAATAAGTGTCCCTTAACAAAGGGGGCAGAGACTACATTATTTGTTAACATACAGTGCCTTGAAGGGTAGAGAGACACCAGCTGCCACACAGTGCCTACAGCAGACTATTACAGTACAGATCACAAAAGCATACATATGAACAGGATGAGCAAACTACAGCATGGTTCATGGCATATATATATATATATATTTGTTTTTTAAGTGTTTAGTATATTTAAAATAAAATAGTACAGCCATTGCATCTTTTCCCATCCTCTGCAAAGTTTCTTATTTAAAGTCAGATTCAGTCAACTGATTGTAACTGAGCCTTGGAGCTGTCACCATGGTTGTTACCCTGTAGCACTGAATACCTATTTTTGCATAGTGGAATTGTATAGAGTAAGTTTCTTTACAGTAAGACCTGATTGTTAAAAAAATAAATACTATCTCAGCATGAAAAGCTCTTTAGGGACCTAAGGGGCTTTCTTTGCATCCTACCAATTTAAATGGGAAAAAAAAAGTAACTCAGACACCTGACAGCAACCCTTGCAGCTTCTCTCTATTCAATTATATGGTTAAGGATTTACTCCTAAGAACTATAAGCATATATCAACATTATTTATTCATTGACAGGTCTACCATTTTACATAGACCTTTCATTCTAAGTCACTCATGCTTCAGTAAATCTAAATGAGTAGATGCAATTTGAGTCACATGGACAAATACAGCAAGCACTGCCGATGTAGACTTAAAAATAAATCTAACTCCAATAGGCAAAAAGCCAGCAAATTATTTCTTCCCCTCTTAAACACAGGCATCCTTATTATCTTGGTTAAGCTCAAAACTAAGATACAATTGTGCTGTAGCTTTAACCACTATTAAAGGTTTTTATGTCAGCAAATCAGATATGCAAAAATTATTATTACTATTATTATTATTAATTCCTTAGATTAACTTTAAATTTTTCAGAATTTTGTCAGGAAAGGTAATTCCACTGGCTTTCAGGATTTTGCTTGTATTTCTGCCTACAGTAAAAATACACTCCCCTAGAATTACCACATTCCCTCAAGAACTAGCTGACAAGTCTCCCTCAAAACACACAGGCACTGCAAATTAGCTAACCAGTCTCTGTTTGAAGGGAATACATTAATTTGATGAAGTCCAGAGATATCACTCAGTATTCGAAAGGAACGTTATTTAAGTCACCACTCCTCCAGCCACATGGAAGAACATATACTGGTTAAACAACAAAGCCCAAGGCATACCCACAGGTTAAACTTCTACCACCAAAACAGTTTCCCATTCCTTGAAATAAATGCATCCATTCATAAGTTATGAAAACCAATGTGAGGCCCACTCAGTCATCCCTACCGTGAAGGCAGGGGAGGAAAATCTAACAGCTGGAAATGGCAGCTGGTTTGCCTGTTTGTCCCAACTGCCCTGTCCCATTCAGCACTCCTTGTTACATCCTCTTTACCCATTCCACTCTGACAGGTTTTATTTGGAATCAAGACTTTAGCAACCACCACTTCAGGCACAAAATACCTTAAATCTCTGGTATAAGCAGCTCCTACCAGACTGTCCCAGCAGCCATGCTGGCAGCCCCAAGGGCCTCATTCTGTGCACATCACTTGGTGCAAGTTTTCATGCACAGGTTTAACCCAAGGGGGCTACACAAACGCATAAATATTGCCCAAATATCAAGTGCATTATACACGCAAAACACTTTCATCATCCTGAGCTTTAATACTCTGTTCAGCCATAAAATTGTCCTTTCTGCTGGAAGAACACGACAGATGAATTTACTCACTAATGACCTTAGAATGAAAAGATACTCAATGAACTGTGGATTATATATACCCAATCCTCTATCAAGAACACAAGGGAAGCTTCAGTAAACGGTAAGTCTAAAGGCAATATAAATACAAGTGACTTATACTGAGCATACTTTAATTCAGCTCAGCTGATTCTGGGATGAAGAGCAGGGAAGAGACAACAAGTGGGGCCTTCGGCAAGTCCCCTATTTATGTTTGTCACTGGTGGTGACCAGAGGCAGAAGTCAACTAAGACAACACAGCAAAACAAACACTAGAGTCACAAAAGCAGAGCAACAACAGGAGGTACTCAGCCCAGTGCTGGTATCAGAAAGAGACTAATTAACAGAAGAAACACTACAAAGGCTGAATTAGTCACACAGGGACCATATCAGGTCACTATTTCAGGCACAAGGCTTATTAGTCTAAGCAGTGCAGTCTGAGCCACTGTCAATAGAAGAGAAGCTTTGTTCTGCTCTTGGCTTTCCCCCTCCAAGATCTTGAACCCCTTGCAGATTCACAACCTCTCATCACTCAGGTAACACCCCTGAGGTGCACTGGTTCTTAATTAATTTAAGCAAGCAGATTTCCAACACAAGCATACTCACTCTGCACTGAGTAATTAGCCAGCAGTTTTAACTGTAAGGATACATATCAAAATAAATCCGATATGCCCCCACCCCTATCTTGTGTAGCTCTGCAGAAACAGTAACTTCTTTCTGAAGGAATCAAAAGCAACCACACAAATGCTCCCAGATTCCTCTTAAATGTGTGCTTTTTCTCCCTATATCTCTTCAGAACAGTACTCTCTTTGTCTCCCATCCAGACCTGAAGAGCAAGAGGTTGAAGCAGTCAAACCCCATGATTTATTTCCCAAGCTAACTTATCTTGAACAAGAGCCTCAGGGCTCCGGAATGATTTTTCCAAAAGAACAGCTAAATCCCTCCCTCAGTGTCTCCTCTCTCCCAAAAGCCAGAATTAGTCTGATGGAGATTCAGCAAGTACTTTTATTTTGACATAGCAATTAATAAAAAGCAGCAGCATCTGCCTACACAGCCCTCAGGAGTCTGACAAGATCCTCCAAAACAAATACTGGAAATAGCCTGGCTGAAAACTCGGAAATCTTTCAGAACCAAGCGAGTTCAGATTCAACTTACAGGTTTTGAGTTTAACTTTCCTTGCAGATTAACCAATCCTACACTCAGGAGAAATTTTAACCATTTAAAGAGGAGGAGACATTATAATGAGGGCCCCCTCCCCAGCCTTGCAGAGTAGGCTGCACATCAGTATGATCACAAGGGAAGGACACGGACAAGCGAAGTGTTTGTTATCTTCTGGACTTCAAACAAGTGATGGGACATAACTGCTGAGAGCAGGAACTTGCAAGGCTAGAAACAGTGGACCTCTATTGCAATGCATCTCCTTCCAAGCTAACTGCATTTTCAGAACCAGTTTCTTCAATAAAGACTACTAATTTTAGAACAGCTTTACTAATTTCTTTTTAGTTTTGCCATCACACCAACAAGAGCACAGTGTAGGTATCAGCTACTCTTTAGTAAATAGGGCTTGTTCCTAACTCAGTCTTTTGTTTTCCTGATGGGATTAGAAACTGAGAAAGACCTGTACCAATTTTTAAATCCCTGTTCCAAGCTTTCAGGCACACAAGGGCCTGACTTTGTAGCCTTCTATTCCACATACTCTCACTTCACAAACCTTTCTCATTTCTTTTTCAGTACATGCCCATCGCCTTAACATGCTCTGAAGGAGGAAAGTCCTACCTCAGCAGTCCTTTTTCCACAAGAAACACAAGGCTCTCTCTTACTGCACAGCTTTTATACAGCCTCTACCACTAACACATAGACTAACCAATCCCTCCTCAGGACACTTTCCTCAGGATGCTTCCACAGCTCTTAGCACAGAAGAGAAACACAGAAAATATAAAGTCAAGTAGACACATAAATAGTGCAATGGATTTGAACCTTCAGGCATACTCTCCCCTCACCAAAAACTTGCTTGTTCCTGCTCATGGGAGCAAGAACACCAAGAAAACAAAAGCCAGAAGGATCCCGTTAGGTATTTTTCCACTTACATACAGCTTCAAACCAGTCTCATTTCAATGTATCTATTTTTGCATCTCTTCTAAACGTGTGTTTTGGCAATGGGCATTTTCAGGAGGAGACAGGGAAGAAGAGAAACAAAAATTACTGTGTAGATCAAGTGGAATGAAAGCAAATAAGGAAGAGGATCCTTACTTCAAACATGATGAATAGGAGCTTCTTCCTCTATAAAGGGTTCAAAAATTGTTCACATTTACATGTTTTACTAAATTCCAGTGATGTACTTGCAACTTTAATTCCATAACTTCAGATATCTACTGAAATCATCACAAATAATATTAACAGAGAGGGAAAGACTTCATAAAAAAATGTCAGTGTAAAAACATTTCTTTACTTTCAGGCTGTGTTGCAAAATCTCATGCTTGTTTCTCAGTACTTAGAATTTGCTAAAGCAGTTTTGTTTTTGTTTTGGCACCAGTAGTTCAGTGGATGAAGTGAAAGAGTTGCATGATGAATAATAATGAAACCCCTCAAACCAGAATTCTTTGTGTATGGATTTTTTTTTTCTAAACTGCTTTTGTGATTGAAAGTAAGGACTATTAACATGCCACAGACAACTCCACATCCTCTGACTATTTTAAAAGGTTTAGAAATACTGGATTCATCCTGCTGCATGAACTGAACACCAGAGTTCACATCGCCATGTGAGCGGGAAGCAAAATCAGTCTGTACAAAGGAACACACTTGTTTGTTTCTACTACTAAGCTTTTTCTACTACTTGGTTAATACTTTTTATGCTATGCTTTGCAGTGTATGTAAAAGGACTGGGGTGGGGCAGAGAAGAGAAGGTTTATTGAAAGCAGATACAGCAAGCCAAATAAAATCTGAATGCACTTCAGTCTCCTATTAGACACAGAACTAGAAGACAACAGACAAATGACAGGCTCTGTAAGAGTCAAAGTTGGCAGATGTCATGGTAGCTTCCTTAAACAATTTATTAAAAATAACTAATATTATATTTGAAGCCCAGATTTGGCAGAGGACATGCAGCAGAAAGTATATGGCAGAGGAGGTCACATGTACATCCAAACATATCACTTATGCCCACTGTTAAAGAGTGCTGGCTGCTTCCAGACACCCACCAAGCCTAAGCAATTTTTTTCTCATTCACTGGGCAGAGGCACCCAGATGAACAGTGCTGTGTTACAGCCACAACCAGCCCTACTACACGGCAAAAAAAATAAAGTAGTGTATTATTTTCTCAATCCTATGCTCAGAAGAGACAAACACACACATGAGCTATAGTTATCAACCTCACTTGACAGTTGCTGGTTTGGCTCAATGAGGCTTACACGGATTAAGATGAATTGAAGCAGCAGCCATTTGGCCCCTGGTCACCTCCCAAAATATTCTGTAAGACGACACACACAAACAGCAGAAGTCACATTACAGCTGCATTGACTTTTTTTTCCCTCATCACTCAAACCAGACTACAACACCAACAATTGTTACTCACATGGGTGGCTTTTCGTGTGGATAAACGCTCTCATTCATAAACCCTGCCTTGAGTCTCAAGGTTTACTTCATTCTCCTCCTTCCATTAAGTCTTGCTTCCCTTACTGGCACCCTTCCCAGCTATATTACTTCTCTATACAACCACAGAATCCTTGGCTTAATTAATATCCCTGACCAGGTTGAAGCTGTACCCATACCCATCTTAAATCTTTACCTTAAAGGTTTGAGTTGATTCAGAACTGAAGTTTATAGTTAGAAATTCAAGCCACAATTAGCTGCAGTCGAGTGCAGAAGCTGGCAGACCCCAGGAACAGCAGGAGAGAAGCTGCAGAACATGCTACATCATCCACCTCAAGGCCTCTTTGCTTAGGTCCACTGGTCTGGGGAAAGCTGTTATTTCAAGGAGGTGAGCTGGCAATGTAAGAATGTAGAAGCAGCTAATGGAGCTAACTCAGATGCAACAGCTAATTTTGGCAACGCTCCAACTAAGGGAAACAACTTTGTGTTTAAAATTTGAGAAGTGGCCTGCATCCAAGATGTTATCTGAGCATGAGAAGTTATGCAGCCACGAACTCCAAACACAGGGGAAAAAAGGGTTTAAGCAAGCCTAGAATTAGAAAATAACAACATTAAATATGGCAGTAAAATTACTTAGAGAAAGTTCTGAGAGCTACTGGTTGAATTGTTACCCAATCTAATTCTAAAACAGAGCAACCACTTGTTAAACAGAACACAGCTTTAACTGTGAATTTACAGCACATTTCACAATACACTCACAAGCACACTGCAGACTTAAAGTTCTCACTGTTACGTTCACTGGAGACTAGCACAAAAAAAAAAAAAAAAAAGACTGGGGGTGGGGAAAGTGTCTCTGGCTTCATTTACTGTTTCATTCAGGCTTTGATCACTATGTTTAGCACGTGAAAAATTCCTCAGTGAAATAGTGGTGAACTCAATAATCACAGACTCAAGATGCTTGGCTCATCTCTCAAAAGCACACACTGTCAGCCATTTGATTCTCAGCATACGACAGTTTTTGCCTTTATTCATATCCTTGAAACAAATTTAGAGATGTCACATTCCTTCCATTCTTCACCTATGATTTGAGAAGCTGCCTTGATTTCCTGTTGCAGCTGACACTGCCCTTTAAGTGAATGGACACATTTGATGCAAACAGCAAAGGCAAAGTCAGCCTTAACACCAACAGGCCACGAAAATTCATCCCTAGGAAAGATCTGCAGCTAGGAAACACTCCTGGATGGTGGAGCCTGAAGTGGGAGAAGCTACTAATGGGGGAAGATAAGTAATTGATTCAGCCAAGGAAATTAATAGGCAAAATTACTGTCAGGCTGTCTACTTGCAGCTCAGAACTATAGAAAAGTTGTAGATCTGTGCATTAAAACAAACACAGTGATTAGCACATGTTCCTTAGGACATAAAATACAAGAGTCCCTTCACGTACATCTTTGCTAGGTTATATGGAATGGATCCAACTCTACTCAGTGCCTTTGTGGATGATGGTAATATAAATATTGAATGACAAATAAAAAATAGAGAAGCATATTAAATCCTGGCTCTGACCTCTCCCTCATATCTTATGACTTGCATGTGACCTTTTTAGAATTAAATGAAAGCTAATGCCAAGGAGTTTACGAAAACAGTGCTGCTTGAAGATTTCAAGATTCTCTTCTTGAGAACCTGGACTGCTTGCTCCGACCAAGCCACACGTTCACTATGCTTGTCCAAAGATCCCCAGAGAAGAGGGATGACTCGGAAGTGCCCTATATAAACAGTACTTTCGTGTTGCTCTGTGGTTTCATAGAAAGGCCTGCCCATGTGGTATCTGGCTGACTTATTTCAGTCAGACACTACCAAGTTATCATGGCAGCCCTCAAAATCCTCCAGCACAAGGCAGCAGTGCCTTCCAATTCAACAGCAGCTAACAGAGGCTGGCTGACAGGAATGACTTGAGTTCCACATTGTAATTTATGAGTCCCACCTGATTGCTGAATAAAGGAGGTAAGATTCACCATGCTGGCTGCTCTCAGTTTTTGAGATGCAAACTTAGATAAAGGGCATCAGGCTTACAGAGATTCTCTTCAGAGTACTGGTAAGGGCACTCCACTGGACAACAGGATGTGCTAGTTCAATTCTTTTGAGTTCTGAATGATTCATGCATTGCTGAGTTAAAAGGTTACTGCTCTCAACTGTCTTCTCATGCCTCTGCCACAGTCTAATAAAAAAAGAAAATCTGTTGCAGAAGATTGGGACAGAGCTCAAGGAGGCAACTTCTTACACTGTCCCAGTAAAAAACACAGCAGATGATGTGAAGGCTCAGTCACAGATATTCCAAGCAAGCCAGAACTGGACATTCATCCAAGTCCCTCCGGGAAGGAGAGATAACTGCTTCCTTTTTCCCATTTGCCAGTTCTGTTTAAGCTTTACACCAGGAGAAGGCCTGTGTGGAAAAAATATACATTTCTGGAATGCTTAGTAGAAGACTAATGAAACTCAACTGTGTAAAGACAAAAGTAAGAAAAAAAAAAAGGTTAGCACTCCTTGAATTCCCTAATACACAAGACAGTGTTTCAGTGTGACTTTAATTACAAGCCTTTTCATGCAGATGAAAAAATTATTTTATGCAGAAATGCTGCAAAAGATAGGCTTCTTCAGAACAAATCTGAATGAGAAGACATTGTTCCAGAACCAATATGAAACACTTTGTAATTCAGATTTTCACAAAAAGCATCTTATTGTCCATAGACTGTATGAAAATAATTTTTTGAGCTTATTGAAAGATGGAGGAGTTATCAGAATGACTAAAAATACAGGCAATTCTTAAAAACTTTACAGCAAACCAGCCCTGTGGCAGCCACAAAGTGATAGGAAGTAGAAAATAGGCAAGAACAACATATCAGAGCCAGTTGTTCTCCCCTTCAAACTGTAAGGAAGAACTATGTCAAGCTGTATCCCCCACTTCAATGCCAGCCACAAGGATGTTCAGGCAGGGTTCAATTATTTTAGTCAAGTGTTGGGAACAGGGATGTGAAGCTGGGCCAAACATCTCATATCACAGCAGTGATACCCCAGAAAAAGGGACTTAGCACATGATTCACTATTACATTGGCAAACGCCTGGCAAAGAAGCACCATGAGAGCAGGTATTTCTCTGCTGCATACGAATAACACTGGCCTTAGGGCACATAAACCTCACCTGCCCAGTAATTCACTCAATGGGTTAAATCAATTTGCAAACAAGCATTAAAAAATATAACAGTGTAACTGGCTCCTCAACTATGTGCTCATCTCAGAATCTTACAAAAAACAATAGGCAAATGCAGTAGGGTCTGAAATCATTAGAAAAACATCTTCTGGAAGTCTATGTATGCACTTATTTTCATAGATATAAGCACAGTCATGAAACATAAAGTAGCTGTTTGAGTGTGCCTTACTAGGTAAGAGCTATTCCTATCCACATACCGGGAAGACACCCCAGGCATATCTGGGATTTTTGTCTGCTTTTCTTTTATGCAACAGAAAAACAGACAGAGAAACACACGGCTAAATGCAAAATTGAGTTTAAATCAGTATCTACAAGTGGATATTCGGAGACTTAAGAAGTGAGTTTTCCAAAAATAGTATTTGAAAATAGAAGTTTGCACAGGGGGAAAGCTAACTCCCACTAAACACTGGATTCACCAGGAGAAGAAAGAATGACCAAGAAGATGATCTTTAGTCAACCCTTAGATCAAAGAAAATAGGTCCATAATGGGATTTTGAGAGGTCATCTGGTCCACCACCATTTCAAAGCTGGAAGATCCCCATTATTTAGTTAGAAGTGATTATATAGAACCTATTAAAAGCCATCATTGACAAATACAGAAAAACCAAAGAAACCTACTCCAGCACTTCAGGATCTTTAACAACAGAAAGATTTTTCTTCACAATAAACCTTAACCTCAACTTCCTTCCCCACTGAAATTCAAGTTCATTATTACTTGTAATATCCATACTGGACAGACAGATCAGTTCCCTCACCCTTTTTTTTGGTGGGGGGGTTGTTTGTCTTTTTTGTTTTGTTTAATTTTTTTATTTACATACTCAGCCCTCTTCTCCACACTAAACAATTTCAATCTTTTAACTTTTCCTCATCACTTATGTTTTCCAGGCCTCTGATGATTGTGCTGCTCTCCTCTGAATTCACCTCAATTAACAAAAAGAACTTAGCTCCCCAGGAAACCAGAAACCTTCCAGTTCCGCAGAACCTCAGTGTACCTCTCCAGCTTTATAATGATATCTAAAAACAGATGGAATTTTTCCCACTGAAGGAATGACAATTGTTGCTTATTTCTCCTACCAAGAGTTTATTTTTTCAACAGAAAAATGCTTGGATTAGTTCAAGGAAATGAAATCAACTATTCTCACACATCCTCACTTCCCAACCTCCATTTCCTTGTGAAGCACTAAAGATCATCCAGAAAAAGGCCACACAGGAATGAATTTATGAGTTACGAAACCACCTTTAGAGAACAACTGGTTCAAGAACAATAGAATTAGGGATACTACACACCAGCTATGGGGTGAGGAAGAAGGCATACTTTTTGTTAATACAGTATCCTACAAATAGGAAAGTGTTAGCAACACCAGTCAAAACCACTGTTTAGCCAATTTAAATTCCTCAAGATACAAAAAATCTTCCTTACAGACCCCAGTGCACCATATCAGAATGTAAGATGAGGGATAAAGGCCTAAAGATGACAAAAATTTATGTGAAAGAACAATTAAAGAAACTTAGGAAAATAAAGCCCACTCACATTCTTGAATGTGTCAGGTACTTCTGAGGGCTTGGCAATGAGGTCTAGAGCTACTTCCTGAAGTAAATTATTTGCAATAACAAGACAAATAGCAAATTCCTAACTTATTACTCAAATTGGAAAGAGTGAGAGTTATCTCTTAAGAGAAAAGTTATAAACTTGATTGTTCCCTGGTGTTACTTTTCCCTCCATTCAGAAAAAAGCCTTGCTTACCAGAATACATATATTTCTAAATATATATTAAAATTATATACTTAAATATTAATTTTAAATACTTTTTAAATTTTTTTTATGTATAGGGATTTCCAGGAAAAAGTGTTTTAATTTTTACTACATGCTTCTCATTCTGTTTCATTCAACATTTGACTTCTGCAATCTCACAGGAAGTGTCCAAGATAATCAGACAAGCATCTTATGTTCAAAACGTCTCCTTTCAGTTGCAGCCTCATGACAGGAAAAAAATAAAAACCCCAACTCCCTCCATTAGGATAGACAGACCAATGCAAAATTCTAAGCACAGACAGATGCAAAATAGACTTCAGTGCTCCTTCTAAGTTGAGATTTCAGAAGCTTAGGGAAGTTCAAAACAAATATTGCAGAAAGAAAGGAGCACTGGTTGTACATTGTTAGGAAAAGAATTAATATGGGTTGCCTTGGTGAAGACAGTTTCCCTTCAATACAGATAGGAATCATGACGTTACTAGTTCTACCACTAGTGTTCTTAAAAGTGGAAAAAGAATCATATTCATCCTCTCGTCCCCTCAAGGAAGTATCTTTGGAACATTACACAAACATAGTAAACAGAGAATAAGAAGAGTTAACAGAACATTTATACATGTATTTGTTACCATAATGACTTCTCCACTATTTTGGTCCTGAAAACCTCCTCCTGGTCCAGGTTTACGGTACAGTAGCAATCCCGCATCTTGTTTGGCCCCGGATATGTGGGAAGATTTTTAGCTTCGCCTAAAGACAAGAAAGAAAAAAGCCAGAAAGATTACATATTGAAAAGTTATCCATACATTAGTCATCTGTCACCTAACACAGTGTCAGCAACATGGTTAAAGGGAAGTATTATGTTGTATTTTCCTTCTGAAATGTGAAGTCCCCATTAAACTTTGTAGCAGTACTCTGTTTCCAAGGCAGCAGCTCCTGACAGTCACTGCGCTTAGAGCTCAGTAGTAGCCAGCAACAACTCAACCATCTGTTGCATCCAATTTATTCATATGTATTTGGATACATACTTCTTCCTTCCATGCTTGTGTTGCCATAAGGTACCAGGAACACCATACAACATGGTAATCAAGCTTTTATATGTAGCCCACTGATTTTATCCTAACGACATGACCAGAACACAGCAAACGAGGAGTGACCCCCTATCTCCACCACTCTCCACAGACGGGGAGATGGAAAACAGTCACTTTAGTTACAGTCAACAGCCTTAAATCACAAGCTGGACCCCAAAGCACTCTGATGGGGTAACTAGCACTTGTGAAGCTGCCTAAGGTCCTTGTACAAAGGTACCATGCAAGTCATGAATATTCTTCATAATAAACATTTATTTCAAAATTGCAGCAAGAACTAAGTATGTATCCTGTATTTAACAACAACAAAACAGATAGGATTAAGGAACTAAGGGTAACCAAGAGAATACAAAACACAAGAGTATGAAACAAGAATAAACCCACTGTTTTTCTCCTCTACATATCCATTAATAATCAAAGCTGAGCACTAAATTTCTTTGGCTGACTGATAAAACCAAAACTCTCAAGACAGGAAACTGGGTAATGCCCCTCATAGTTTTGCTAAAGGACCTTACCACTATGTGCACAAGTGATTTAATTCTAAAGACCAAACTCAGAACTAAATGTAAGTCTAGAATGCATGTAGTCTTATTTACCATCATTCTCACAGTACCCGGAGATTATTAGCACATACTTTGAGAACCAGATCACTCTCTCCTGGTAAAAATACAAGAAATACAACTAAACCTAAAAATGCACAGACCAAGGGAACACAGGCTTGTTTGCCAGTACAGAAGGAAAATCTAAATGACGGTAACAAATGTATCTTTTTATTGGATGTCTGCAGCTCAGCTTAAGTGCACTTTACTAGACACATGCTTTCCCAGTCTCCAGCTCTCAAATAGCTTTATACTATTAACAGAATTACCTTGCTTTTTTCAACCCTATCTTCAGTAAAGACATACTTTTTCCTTTCTGCAGATTTGTTCAATAGCAATCTGATGCATGTAAATACTGAAGATCTACAGCAAGGAAAGACTCAGCCAACCTGCATCCTCAGCCTTCAAAGGAAAAGCACAAAGTGACACAGGACTCCATGTCTTCCTGCCTGTGATCTCTTTCTAGCACTCTGTTCACACACTTTTGCTAACCAACTCATGACATGCCCTTGGAAACATCACACATCCACACTTCTCACAAATGGCTTGTATATGAGTGACCGTACATGCACACATTTTCTAAAGCTAACCATGGAGCATACAGAAAGAGGTCCTGGAAAGGGTCTTGAAACTATTGCTTCAGACAGTAATGCCTCACTTCAGAGTTCTTCTAAATAAGTTTCTTCTCTCAGCTTAGCTGATACAAATTGATAGCATTCTTCCCACTTCCTTCAGAGTCGTGAGACACTGCATTAAAAAAAGCCATCTCCACTGTAATTCAAAGGTGTGACAGGAACATCTGTTGGCACGCCCAGTGTGGCTTTCAACTAAGCTGCAGTGTTAGCAATAGTTTAACTGCAGCAGCTCTAGACAAAAATATACTGAGGATTATCGATGGCTTGCTCAGTCTGCACTGAAATCTATCCTGCCATAGCAAACCTTAAAGTTTTATTCTTCTTAGCCTGAGTTCAGGCAAATTACAAATCAAATGCACTGCTCTCACACAGACTGAGGTCTCAAGGTTTGTCTCCTCTCCCCAAGCAATCAAATTTCTCTTAACTTTTTCTCACATTAAAGTCACATGAAACTACCCTCTTTTCTGGATAACTGGGTAAAGTTCCCCAAAGAGAAAGAGTGTCAACAGGAAGCATTTCAATAACAGAACAATAAGGAAGTCTTCCTCTGGGGCTGGCACACTATCCTCACAGTTCTTCCAAGAAACAGGGACAAAACTTTTCAAGCTCAAAATTACACCAAAAAAATAACATCTTCCCTTTTTCTGCACTCTTCCACTTCCTACTTCAAGACGAATGCACACACATGAAAACAAATACGGATTTTGTTATCTTGATTTCCAGTTTTTTGATGTGCACAATATTCACTTAAGTGCTTAAAGGTAATATTTAGTTATGTCAGAGCACTCTGTAAGAACAGTATTTTGAAAACCCAATTTTCCTCTTTGTTAAAAGATTTAGAGTAGAAAAGCCCACAATATTGAAACCTAAATGTAGTGACAGAAGACACCATTTAGCACCACCAGAAAAAGACTGACTGCACAGTCTGTACAGGAAATTAAAGTTCACCACCATCACAGTGTTACAAAGTGGGGCACAGAGGGAAGATAGAGGGGAAGGACACTTTACAGTAATTTCTTTCTTCAAACTAGAACAAGACCCTGAGAAATCACTGAGAACAAGGGATTAATTGACCAACCCAATATATTAATCATGTTACTGACTTGAGTAGTAGCTTACACCAAAAAAAAAAAAAAAATACTGTTTCTTCCCAACACTGGCAGTCAATGGCTGTTTAGATTCCTCCAGCACCAAGCAGTTGAGAAAGAAAAATCTGTCAAGCTTTCAAGCATAGCTAAAGACTCAACTCTCCAGCCAGACATTTTATGTCAACAAATGTGCTCTGTTAGAGCTTCAGTTGCTCTATAGATTCCTCCAAGACAAAAAAGTTCCCTCTGTGGCACTGTTTTGCCATCTACAGTGAAGTTTAACTTGATCTGTATTTTTTTGGTTCTGCTACTACTGAAATGAAAAAAAAGAAAGCCCAGAATACATGATACAGTCATGCATTATTTCCATTTTCTCAACAACTAGAGCTGATGAGCTCAGTTATTCTGAGCAAGAATTTAATCACTTAACCTATCTGTGTAGAAGAGACATCTTCAACAATTGCATTTTCAAAAGCCAAGTCCGCTTTTCCCCCCACATCTCCATACTCCAGGCGAAGTACCTGTATGCTAGAGAACTTTAAAAGGGTTTGCAGATGAAAGGTCAATACATTCGCTTTTAAAACCTTCAGTTTTCCACTTCCACTAAGAAAAAACAGAATGTTTCTTAAGATGTCTAAGACCCTGACAATTTAGAATACACAAGCACTTTGTTTTGGAGCATAAGGTTTCATTTGGAGACACAGTAGCAGAATAATCTGTTCGAGCTTGCAATAGCTTTTCTCTCTGTCCCTGTACTTCTAATATACATGGGTCCTAATTTAATTGTGTGATGAACTCAATTTAGCACTAAGTACTTAAATCTAGCAAAGCTCATTTCAGCTACGGAAAAGTTAACATCAGGTATTTTGGACAAGTCTTAAAAAATAGACTATACAATTCTGAATACATCACTGGCTTGCTATCTTCTCCCCATAAATATTGGGTTACTACAACTCAAAAATAGACTACCATGGCAGCACAGACAGCTTAGCTAGAGCTAGGCACAGCGAATGCAACAAGCTGGAAAAAGAGGAAGGAAAAACCTCAAAATCATATTCATCTTCCTTGTTCTTTCCAATGTTGCATATTCCTGCCTTGCTAAAACACTGGCAATAAAAGGGAAGCAAGAAAAAAGTGCTCTCCTGCATATGTGGCAGGGAAGGGCACTGCTTAGATGCCTGGGAGCATAACTGGTAAGAAGGAAAAAAACTCTGAAGATGCTTTTAGGAATAAGCCAATATGCATACATCTCCTTAAGGTTCTGCCACTTAAAATTTTTTGAAGCTTCTAGTATTTTTAATTGAATTTAGATACTTGCCATTGTGCCAGCTTTGCTTTTGACATATTTCCCCAAACGCAACTTTCTGAAAAGCAGAGAATGCATGACAGGTATTATTTCTACCTTTTAGAACAAAATTTCCTGCTCTTGTGCTGCTAAGTATTGGGTCACCAGCAGACATCTGCCAATCTGAATGCATTAACAAAGACTTTGTAGTGCATCAACCAATTTAGCTTCCTGTTTCCTAGCAGCAACATATTTGATTTTATCAAGATGCCACGAGAGAACCTTTTCCCAAACTATTTCAGAAAACAAACAAGTAAACAAAAACCTACCTCCAAAAAATAAATCCAGTAAAAGCAGCTGAGCTTTCAGCACCACAGTATTTGACTTCAGGGAGAATACTGATAGACTTGAGTAGAAACAAAATACTTAAAATCTGAAAAGGGTTTCGTATGCAAACCAACAACAATCCACTCTGTTTCTGCCCTATTGAGGAAAATGTTCTCCAAAGAAGCTTGTAGGGAAGCATGTCAGGAACAAAAACAGAACACTGATGTATGTCAAGAATGAAGAGCTTCTCCTGTTCTCCTTTAAGCTCTCTATCTCAATAGAGATGCTGGAAATCGGGAAAAATTATCTCAAGCACTCCTTTCAAGTTTTCTGTCTTCTGAAAAGAATTATCGCTTCAACATTCACAGACCAAACCAAAACAGAAAAAGGAAAATGTGTGTACACACAGAGCTCTGATTCTCTATCATAACTTAGGCTTAAAAACCTCCTCAAGCACAAAATCCAGATTATATGTAAAATATAAAGATACCAGCAAATTTCTAATTAATATTTAATTTTACTTAAAGCAGACATATACCACTCTGTGTCAACTAAAAAATACAGAAATACCTAGAATTCTGTGCCTATGAATGACTTTAAAGTGGAAGGTAAACAGTTGCAATAATGTTGAATGTTGAGAAAGTGGTTCATTTTCTTGCAAACGGAAAATCATTTTTTTTGTGGGTGAGGTGGGGATAAGAGGAGGGATATGACAGCAATACCTCAGGAAGTATATACTGAGAAAATAATCCTCTTTAATATTAAAGTGGTCATAGTTAAAAAAACTTCCATTCACATTACAAACCAATTTTGTTACTGAACAGCCAACGTGATAATTATACGAAATTAATGTAATGTTTGAAAGTAGAATATATGGTTACATTTGTATATAATTCCTATATGTAGATATACTTTGTGCACCTCTCAGAAAGGAAAGTTTTCACTCATTTTTGCTTTTTCAAATAGAAAATAGCAATAAAAATAAAATAAATTATAAAAGTGAAGTCCCAAGAGTTGGTGTACCCAGCATGCAGCTATAGAGTTATATAAGTAGCTTAGTGTTCTTCTGCACTTTTGTAGTAAACTAAAAATAATAAATACTTTCTAGGCAAT
This sequence comes from Corapipo altera, assembly GCF_003945725.1. Classification (NCBI taxonomy): domain Eukaryota; kingdom Metazoa; phylum Chordata; class Aves; order Passeriformes; family Pipridae; genus Corapipo; species Corapipo altera. Next base: position 26,364,558 of record NW_020884872.1, read on the forward strand.
ATACACCAAGTGTCAAAAACTTTCTCTTCCCTCCAGGTCTGTATATAGTTCACACAGTCTGTAAATAAGAAAAACACATGAAATTCATAAATATCCAATAAAGAAAATTGATATATTAAAAAAAATTATATATTTTTTAAAACAGATGTGGCTAGAAACACTATTTTCCCAACAATCTCTCTTTGCTTTAACCACAGGCATTTATGTACACACACATACACACAACTTTGCTGTCATGGAGAGACAGATTGTACTGGATTTCTAAAATCCAATTTCTAAACCAGGTCAAAAATAGCCATCTGTGAACTGATTTTGATGATCTGGAAAATGAGATTTTTAGATGACCTCTTCTTAATCTAAAAGCCCTTGCCTGCCAGCCTCTTTCCACGTGAAATGGTCATCACATTAGAAGACTCAGGGAAAAAACTATGTCAACAAAACAACACTGATGACCTGGACATTACCAACAACCCCTGAGCAACTTGGTACCTCGGCTAGTGTTGCTTCAGCAAGTAACCATCAGGGAGATGAAGCACACTACGTTAATTACAACTTTTTAGACAAGAGAATCATGTGGAAACCCTCTTGGCTTCATGGAAGCAGCAACAACCCCAAATCTTTTGGCATGAAACTGAAGACCAGCACCAGCTGACATCTCTATTCACGGCCTGGTGATAGGAACATTTGACATCTGTTAAAATCCCTTCTACACAATCCACTTCACCAGCACACCCGGTGCCATACTACTACCACCATTTTCCCCTTACATGATTAAACTTAGTCCATACCAGTCAGGAACCTTCAAACAGATAGATCTTCCTCTGGCCTGGAACCTGTTCTGACAAAGCAAACGACAGACATTTCTGTCAGCTGTAACAATATCAAAGCCTAATCAGCCACAGCCCGGGTGGTGAACAGACTCAGACCTATTACTCAGAATGGCTAGTAGCCAAATTCCCTTTTTCCTACATGAGCGTGATCAGACATTGCAGTCTTCCTTTTCCAGCCTTGAAGGTCCAATAAACTGTTCAAATATCTTGTGTTGTATTTTTGTATGTAACAGAAGCAGCTGAGGATATTTCATTGCAGAGCGATGAGAAGCTGCAGGCTGACAGTCCTACTTTTCTTGTAAGAAGAACACACACTCAGAAGGCTCAAAAGATCTTGTCATGATCTTAAGTACTTAACTGCTCTCAGCACAAGGGCTGTTAATCAAATCTCAGAGCTGAGAGGAAATATGCCTATAAAGCAAGTTCCATGAGAGCTGCTTGCAAAATTAAGATTTTAGTTTGTACAAGAGGAGAAGCATAATTCTCAGCTCATTAATATAACTGGTTGCGTGCCACTTGCCAATATTGTGGTCAACAGCAAGCATCAGGTTTCTCTAAAGATTCCCTTAGAATAGTAACTTCATCCCACAAAATAAAAAAATGTACAGTCCAGCTGCTTTTCAACAAGACTGAAGCTATTCTCTGTTAAAGGACACTTGGAATAGATTATTTTGAAGTAGGATACTGCCAGGAAAAAGGAGTTATCAAGGAGTTTACATTTGAATTGTGTTTTCCTGTGACATTCTGGGGTTGGCATTCTTAGTTTCTCTGATGTGTCGCCTTTTTTTTCACATTTCTACAGAAAAACTGATGAATTAACCAAACTGTCTCTTTATCTATGTTGATACAATGTAAAACTCGACTCCACATATATTATTTTTCATTTCAGCTTCTGTATTGAAGATGGTACTTTGCATCAAGACACATCTCATGTAACTTCCCAGCTGCATTTGACAGAGACTCATGAGGTTTTTCCTACGAGTTTCACTACTGTAAGGACTCGCTACAGGTTGTTCTGTGCCTCTGAATTGACTTTTGTTTAGATTGTGGCTTGTGTAATTCTTGGTAAGTTTTTTGATTTTGTTCAGATGTGGGGGGTTTGGGTGGGGGAGTTGTTTGCTTTGGTGGTTGCTGTTTGTTTGTTTGTTTTTTAAATCAACTTCCTGAAGTTATAAAAGACCATCTCACAGCAAAGTTTAAGTCACTGAACATCTGTTTGGGAGGCCATGAGGGAGAGATTCAGGCTGCAGGAGGGGCAGAGTAGCTGAGAGGAAGTAACTTAAAAAACAGGCTATTCCATCATGGAGCTGCACTGAGCAAACAGCAAGCAATTTCAGCTATTTTTAGAAGAACAGTATGAGACAGGAAATACAAGCAAATGATTTACAACATCAAACAACAAAATACAACAGCAATTCAAATGCTCCCTTTTGAGAGTCTTTGTACTTTAGGGTAATTTAAGATTGCTCTGTAATAACTAGCCTAGTCATTGTAAGGAACAAAAGTAACATTCTCAAAAACATCAGCATAAACAAAAAGAACTTTCTGTGGAAATAAGTACTTTTACCTGCTTTCATTTATATTATTCACAAATGATACCAAAAGCCATGTGACAAAAAAAGGACAATTTTTATTTATGTACATCCTGGTTTTTTAAATTATAGATCAAAAAGCTATAACTATGTGAAAAAGAAACACAAGCAATGAAAAAGTGATGAATGCACCATCTCTTCGAGGACACTACTCACTTCTATCACAAGTGACACTAAAAACTTTTAGAGTAACACGAAAAGTACAAATCTGTCAAAGGTTATACTTTACTCAGATTAAAAACTAGTAATAAAAGAAGTAGTTGCTGAAAAGCTGAAGCTTTACGGGTAATGTTAAGCAACTATAACTGTCTCCTCCAAAGATTCTGCTGTCCACAATCACTCCTGCTTTAGAATTACTTATTTAGAAACATCTTCACCAAGCAGAGGTTCACAGGATCATGTTTACATCAAGTTCAGTTCCATCCTTTGGCCATACAGTGTAAACCAAAATAAAACCTGGCTATAGAGAAACTGAGTGAATCTGAGCACAGAAGTTCAAGTCAATCTTGAAAACCAATTAAGATTTAGGAATTAACAGAGTAGTGTCCTCCTTCACATTCAAAACACTCTTCCTATTACAAAATTAATCATGATAAGGGAGGGAAAAAGGTTTCAAAATATCCCCAATAGCCTTCCTGCAAAAACACTGAAAATAGGTACTTTGCTACAAAGAGACCAAATTCTTCTTTTCCCCAAGTAGAGATCTAAACTCAGAAACATCCTCCTCCAAACCTGCAGTAACTAGCAGTTTCCCTTAAACCCCCTAACAGGCAAGAATACAAATACTTCAAACTTGACATAGTCTTTCATTAGTACACATATTCCTCGTGTGTTCCTTCATACACAAAGAGCATCATATGCACAGCAATATAATAGGAAATCTTTTATTTTCAGAAAAGTGTGATCATGATCAGTTCTCAGTCTATGCGTTTATAGGTGGTTTTTGAATGAAAAAGGGAACTCATAACTCTATTGCTGCAGTCTTTGATGGCTGACAAATGCTATGTTGCAAATTCAGCTCTGTACTGAACATAATGCTCAGATTAGGACATTATCAAAATCATCCACAATATTCATTTTACTTTAGTTACTGTACCTTCATTTACATAGTACTTTTTCCAATAGAGTGAAACAAAAATAAATCCCACTTAGACATTCCTACGGTTGGTGCCTTGTAAGATTTATAGGTGACTTTCCCATGCTGGTGGGCTTTAAAACCAAATTTATTTCCCTGTTGAATAGCCTGTAGTGCACAGATATGCCAAGAACCCAAAAGAATTTACATAAATGATGCTAATTTCTTGTTGCTAGCTTGCAGTTCGATTAATAAAACAAAACCAATAAAATCTCTCCTTATGACATTTTAAGACACTGAAAAGTATTTGAGCTTGACTAATACAGCAATCACTTGCCAGCTTGCAGTGCTATACAACTAAACTCTTAAGATTGCAAACAAGCAAGGATGCACCACAATTGATCTAAAAATCTATTGATTTCTTCATGGAAAGGAAGAGGACAACATGACCCTACTCTGAAGCCCAAAGTGCCTTAACTACTGCCACCACCCAGTTTGGCCCAAGAATTTCTAGAAGCAGCTAGTTACAGAATATTCACACATGGACAGAACTGGACCATCATCATCCAAGATCCTAAACATTCCACTTGCCGTGTCAGCAGGCTTACTAAAGAAGTATCTGCACAGGATTCCTGACTCATTATTGAAATGAATTTTCACTTAAAAATACAGAAGACAAACTGACCTAGGTACAGGGAGGAAATGACAACTAGCTACCACTATCTTAAGCCCTGGAAAGTTTTTGAGTTGCTGACAGCGTACCAGATTATTTTTAAATACAAGCTGTAAAGTTCTACCCACAAATCTAAAGCAGTATATGAGACTTGACTGACCAGCATTAAGCAAAACAAACTGCAAAAAACAAACAAGATATCCCCCACCCAAGTTCCCAGTCTCCCAAGTGGTGGTGGCCGGGGGAAGAATCTTTCAAGAAAATGAAGTTCACGTGCACAAATACCTAAGCAATCACTTGTTCTTGTTTGACCTGAAGTCACAGGGTCAGGTTCCCATCTCACAGTATACATAACCCAACATACTCATCTTTGCACCAAAGTAACTGCCAAAATACAGGGTCATGTTGTCTTCCAGGGAAAGCCAATGCAGCAGGATTAAATGTACTTCAAAGAAACACAGGTCTGTTTTATTTCAGTGGATATTCTCACAGAAATAAGAGCAAGATTCAAAAATTTTGGTTGTAGGTAATTATCCAGTTGCTGAGCATTTTTCAAATCTAATGTTTTTTGGAAGCTGGGTATTCCCTGAGCTGCTCATCCACACCCATAAAATTCATCCAAAGTTGAATTCTAGCATATCTGTTTAGTCACCACAGGCATCTATCTCACATAGAATGAAAGGAAAGCTAACAATCTGAACTTATAACTAATACTTCTAATGGCTGTGACTGCCTGATATCCATAAGAATAAGCTGAAAATTGGAGGGAGAACAAGATCATCACAAAAAGATTCACAAAAAAAACCTCCTCACTCTTTAGACTTATTATAGATAATCTCATTTTCTACCACAGTGGTCTGTACCTCCACCTACTTCATGAGCATTTGCCTGTTAAAACACTGCTAACAACTTACAAGACGAAAAATAAAGCTGTTCAAAGGAGCCAAAATGAAAGTTTAATGTGGAACATTAATTCATCTTTCCTTCTACTCTGGTTTTCATCTATAAACTATGACAGTTTTTATAACCATTTATTTCAGCAACTTCCAATCCTTCACCGTGTCATAACCTTAACTTGCTCTGAAGGCACAAATCAGACTCTGGTCCTGGGGATATTCATAAGATGCAACATTTTGCACAGTTTTGGTGCCTGTATTAGCATCTACTGGTCACACAGACTCCTGCATAAGAGGATTCAGGGCATGAACACAACAGGTTTTCTGAATCATAATTTGAACAAGTTCCTCCAGCTGTCCATTGACTAGATAGTGAGCTTAGTGCAGTGCCCAAGTCAAGTGTTTACAACCACTCAGTACAGATTTTCCCCTCTCTTTCCCTACTTCTGATCTGGCCATCTCACATTTTCTGCACAGTTTGTCTTTCAAACTGCTACTTACCACAATGAACCTGAACCATCACTCCTAAAATCCTCCAGCACCAAGATAAAGAACTTCAACAGCCTAAATAACAGCACATCACATCGTACGGTCTGGAAACTCTGCTACTGTCCTAAAGTTGTTTGAAACCTTCATCAAATCTTGGCTCCAAACACTTCCAGATACAGATAATTCAGCAGGGAGAGTTTCTGCCCTGAACATCTTAAGTCTGATTCAAGTATCATGATAAGAGGCCATCCATGTTACCAATTTTTGTTATTACCACTGCTTTTATAAATCTATATGCTTCACAAAGTTCAAGCTACTACCATATCTGCAACATAGCTTTTTGTTCCTAAGAGTATAATGAAAGAAGCCCAAGTTTAAGCGAGATGTATTTCAGCAAACTGAACTATTTAAAATTCCCCTGTCTTATAGACAGGTCTTTGCTAGTACTACAAGTCCCAAATTTAATATGCTAATTTCAGTGGGACTCCAATAATGTGTCAGTTACTGTGACTATAAAACATTCTTCAATATAATGATGCTGCTGAACCCAAACAGCAAGCAGCAGGCAAGCATGTAATGGGTAAGCAAGGCATAAACCTGTGGTGCAATTTACTTTTTAAACAAGGTTTCAAACAGTGACTAATCTGATTGCCCAGAGAAGGGGAACATCACATGAATCCTGGCCTGAGAAACAAACCTAATGAAGACAGCATGACTCACTGTGCAGGCAATGTGATGAGAACCAAATGCTAGATTATCCAACTTCAGTAACTACAGGAACAGAAAACATTTACTTCTTCAGTCCTCAGCACAGAGTATAGATAAGACAGGCACAACGTTGCAGAAAAACAAGCAACAAGATGAGTATAGTCACTTATTTTCAAGCAGTGATCAAAATCACAGAGGTCAGAAGTGAGTGTAGCTGTATGCACCAAAAATACAACACTTGCTGTAAGGAGTTAAGATTTTGAAGAAACATCTAAGCCAAAACTACAGTATTCCCTTACAATTTCCACAGAAGTTCATATGATTAAAATTTGAATTTACAGGGCAATGTATACCTTTCTACGAAATGTCTGCAATCCTGTTGGGTTTTTATGCAAAGTATAAAGTGGGTAGGTATTAAAAATGGAAAGTGACCTACTTCCTTTCCTAAATTATGCAAAGTGTTAATATATTGAAACTCAATTGATGTTATTTTTCTTTTAGTCTTCTGGTTTCAATTTACAAGTTAGTCATATCAGCTACAGAAAAGGGAGTGAGTCACACTGCATGTCAAGTATTTGGGAAGTGTTAAATATTTTGCATAGTTACTACTGGTGACAAAGCAGAATTAATTTATCTATGCAGAAATGAGGGAATTCAAAAACATGAACAAGAGGGATATCTGGCAACTGCTCTGAAATACATTTGCAAAGTTTTATAAGTGTCTTCAGTACGACGATTCTGTCTACCACAGCACAAACCTGCTCTGATTTTGCTTCAGTAGCAGAGGTCCAGCAGTAGTAAGAGCTGTACCAACACAGAAGACATTCTCTTTCTTAAAATGCTTAAGCCTACACAAACATTCATACATGATAAGGAAGGATTAAGCTTTAAAAAAGGGAAGGGCAGGTGGAGGATATTTGACAGGAGGGAGGTATAAAGGCACAGCATTCCTAAACATAACACAATACAAAAGATATACTGATATATGAAGTTAATCTTAATTTAGAAGTCCCATTCTGAAAACTGCCAAATCAAACCAACATCCAACTTCACAGTCTTTGAGCCAACACAGTGCCAGTGGCTTGCTTTCTTGACACAGGTGGAGAAAGCACTGTAACCAAGCTTAGTCCTCAGCCCAATAAGGACAACGCACTCAAGTAAATTTAAACTCACAGCTTTGAATCCACAGTTATGTGCTGCAACTACTCAGTCATCAAAAGCCCAAAACACACAAAACCTTGGCTAACTCTGTCATCAGCAGTTTACAAAACACATCAAGCAGGCAAACAGTGATAATTTACTCACACACATCAACTCAGAGGTTGTTGTTTATTTTTTTTCAGAGCCCAACAGAAGTGATAAAATCACGTTTTTCTTACAGATACAGCATGTACTAGTTTTATCACAAAGTAAAAAAAGGAATAAATCCTTTCATATTTATTCAGAAGGTCACATGAAGCGATGCTATCATATGCAGCCAGTGTCAATAGGAATCTATAGGCCAAGCTAAATGCATGCAATATCCACTTGTCTTGAAATAATTTCCTCAATCCCTTGTGCAAATTCATGCCATACAAAAGAACAGCAGACTGGAGTCAGGGAAGGCTTCTGATAACCATGTGTAAAATGAAGTTGATTTCTGGATTATATCACACACTTCCACAGACTGTAAAAGTTCTTCACAGACATTAACAATAACCAGCTGCAGAAGTTAAAGCATGTAAATAGACATGCCTATCCAAAGACTATTGGATAAAAATATGCCTACTTTTACCTTTTAGGGTAGAACACAAGTTAAATACAGAAGATGCACACAAATCCACGTGCATACTGTAGTCATTATTTTTAATGCTAGGGGATGGGGATGAATACACCAGACATTTGGCTACCAAAACAAACCAGTGCTTCTTTGCAGAGATCACCCAAGAATGGAAAGCCATTCACCTTCAGTTAACCCCTTACTCATTTCATGTAGTTTATGTAGTTTCAAAAACAGTCCACTTATTTTCACAAAGCAACAACACACATCGGATCTATTCTGTGCAAGAAGTTTCCATCTCCATGCAAGAAGTTGGCTCTTTTGGTTGAAGATCTGCATTCCATCCCAGTTCTGCTGCAGACTCCATCTGTGATTGTGCACAGTAAGCCAGACAGCTAACTCCTATGTAGCTGAACTACATCCCTCTCTAGCACTTCATATTCGAAATGCAACTTCAGATTACTCAGATCAAAGACCACAGTGAAGCACTGCATTACAATATTTGCTAATGCAACCGCATGACATGTTGCAGAAGCTGCATCTGAGGGCCAGCAAAGCCTACAGAGCCTGACCCAAATGCCTTACACCAAAGGACACTCCTGTGCAGCATGTCCAGATGAACATCATGGTCTGGAAAGCCTCTTGCCTGCTGGCATAACAGCACAAGTGGGGGAAAACAAACACAAAGCAGAATTTACCAACGCAGAGCAGGAAAAGACAAAGCATCTGGTCCTTTTAACAAACAGGTAAGACAAACAGCTTCCAGTAACCATGACAGGAAATATTATTGTTAGTGTATGCTTCCAGCAGTGCTGTAACATACATGCACAGAAAAAAAAAATGGCTCCCAAAGGCTTTAATGTGGAAAGAAGACCAATTTAGGCATGAAAAAGGTACTATAACAGTTGCAAAGCCACCTGGCAAAAAAATGTTTCATGACGGAAATTACTTTGATAGGAATGACACTCTTCATGGGAAGCTGACTGAGGGGATACTGTGCCAAAATAGAAGTGCAGAGGAACTTGCGAGCGGTAAGAAGGTACATACACACAAAAGAAGTGCAGAGTAACACTGACAGGAGCCCAACAACAGTTCCCACTGAAGTTCACCTCTACCCACTCCAGTACTGTCATATCCCATATAACCATGCCATAACCACCACACTGCTGTCAGCTACAGATTTATGAGATCTGAAGAAAGACATTGTCTTCCCGGAAGATGAACCATTTGTGAATATGAATGTTAAAAATCATCAATACATGAAAGCATCTGTTCTGACTGCACATCTTTTGAAATACTTGACTAGTGGGGGTTTCTGCAAAGGAAATTACTTGTTTCCTATGTCCAGCTTTAACTTGTTCTGAAATTAAAGTACTCCCATTATAAATTCAGAAGTGAGGCAGTACATACACCTGCAAGTGGGAAATGCAGTTTGTTATTCAAACAAAGAAATCGCCTCCAAAGATAAGCAAAAATATCAGTCTTTAAAAGAAACATCTACATAGGTAACAACATTCTTCTGGGTCACTCTTATTTCCTGAGAGTTCTTATAGTTATCAATCAGAACTTCTCTCCTTTGAAAGGCAGATAGAACAGGTTTCTGTAATAATATGTTCTTAGCCTAAAGAAGATACTCCTCCAGAGAAACAGCAAACAGTATTTAATAGCATAAATTTGATAGGAAAGTTCAAAAGCAAGTATTATAACTAATTTTTAATATTAACTAAATTGCAAGTTGGTGTCTCTTACTTTCCTGAATTCCAACACACTCATGCTGTGTCAAAAGACAAAAGAGTTTCAAGGGGGTCTTTAAGTGGGGCGCAGCGATTTCCTCACCTGTTGCAGTAACACTGCAGCTTCACAGCCACTTGAAGCCACCACAGGCCAGCTGACTGCACGCTGCCCATCTTCCTCCACATGATGCAACCACACATGTTCATGTGCTACACAAACCAATTAAGCAGAACAGACCATATCAGGCCAGAACAGATCCTGTGCAGCCATTAGCTCTGACACCATATAGGTTCCTAATGGATTCATACCACCAATTTTGGCCTAACTGCAAGAAATGGGGCAGCAATGAGAGTGAACAGGACAGGTTTGTGTAACCACATAGCATGGCATATCTATTTCCTACAGCCTTTTGTAGTATAAGCTCTTGGAAGATCTGAGGCTGCAGTCTTGCAAGTACTTGGACTACAGGCTCCCCTTTCACGGCTACCCTTGCTAGTGTTGTTCTATAATGCCATTAATCTAAAGACTCAAGTAAAAGCAGCAAAGCCTCTGACAAAAAGAAGCCACTCTACTTACACAAAGATCCAATTCCATCAGTCATCATTCTCCATTCAACTCTATACTCCCTTACCACCATTTAATGCTCTCTGCTGGTTAGTCTTCTCCACCCTCTTTACTGTTGAGCCCTCTTACTTCAAAAAACTCTTCATCTTCCAAGTTTTTCAAGATATTTCCCTTTGATTTTGACAGAAAGCAGTCAAGAAAGACAATCTATGCAAAACAGTACTACATCTTGTCCACTCTGCAATGTCTGAGTTTGCATAAACCAATCTGAACTTCTTTCAAGGTATTCCTTGACAGTCAACTTGTCTACTTTAAAATATCCTTCCCTCTATTCAGCTGAATCACCATTGAAGCTTATATTGTACATCATCTCTTTCATGAGGTTTCTCACTCCTTACCAAAATGAAGCCTAAAATACAACTAAGAAACCCACAAGGCTACATCACACAGCCATCCTCTGGCTACATCAAGTGTATCCATACCCTACTCACCATCAATAACACTTAATTCTCCATCTGAGAATTAAATACTTTCCCCAAAACGGTAGGCCCTATTGGTGCACATGTTGCCTCTAACTCCATACAACTGCACACTGTCAGCTGAAGAGACTGTGTTGCTGGCTCTTCATCTCCAATGCTTTCCCTGAGGTCAAACATAGCTAGCTATTGCCTCTGCTTGATCAGCAAACTGAAGCTGGCACAGTGGGGCCATGAGTTAACTTTTCTATTGGATCACCAGGTTCATTCAACTCCCCAGCTGCCTGTCAACCACTGCACTCAGAGGGCAGAAGCAGCAGAGAGCAGCCGCTCTACAAGACAATACACAGTTACAGAAAGTGAAGTGTGCCCCATTAACACAGATCTCTCCAGCTGTATTCGAATCCAGCTATGGAGGAGACATACCAGAATCACTGCATTACTAAAACTCATTACAATTCCTACTCCAGAACCACATTGCCCCTCCTAGACAGCATATTTATTCCCTGTGATACACATACAAACTGAAGGTAAGTAGACCTATTAGACTTTATTAAAAATACTGTCTTGAGATTATTCACAACAGCTGTTTCCTCTTCAAGCTAGAGGAAAACAGATGGCAACATAACAAGAGCTAGATAATTTTAAAAATTAACTCTCAAACATGACACTTGTACAGGATGTCTTCCACTCATGCATCTCCAAATGGGCTAGTGAAAAAAAAAACTGATGCCAAATGTCATTTTGCTAGTACAATATAGCATAATTAACACATCAAAAAAAGGGCAGAACAAAGAATACATCAGATCGCACAGAAGAACTGCAGGTTGCACAGAACACAAAGCTGTTGCAGTAGATTCCCTACAAAACACCGAGAACATAACATTGTTTATCTCCTCTCTCAAACACCTACAAAGCTTGACAGCATCAAGACACCTGCAAAGCATCAATTAGAGGTGTGGAGAACAGGGACGTATTCTTTTTAATATTCATTAGTAACTTCAATCAAGATTCATAGGGGTGGAAAATAGTAAGGAAAATATTTAAAGTCATACTAATTATCTCTGTGAACATGAGAGGATTTTTATTTGTATTGGTCTGGCAGAACTGCAGCCCATCAACTGTATTTCATGCGTATTCCATACACTTAAGAGTAGAATTTAAGAAACTATACATACACCACTCTAACAGCTTAAATACAGGTTGAGGGAGACCATGTATTATTGAGCTATCGCATGTTGAAACAATTCCTACCAAAACATCAGTATTTATGGACAGATAGCAATGAATACTCAACTAGTTATGGTTCTACAGGACTAATTCAGAGCAGAATGAAAAATTTTGGACAGAAATGAAAGCTATGCTTCTAACCAGCTACTTTAAGGAAACACAAAGTTCAGGATAAGCGAAGAGTATCTTTTTTTTCTGATATGCTTGGCGCTGAAATGCAGCATGCAGCAGACCACTGAACTACCAGCTCGGGCTTCAGGATCTACTGATGTCTCTGAGTCTTACATTTAGAGTAGTGAAGAAAACACTTCACCGTTTTTCTGGGCAGAATCTTAAAAGTAACTACTCAAGTTCAGTATATACTGAAGAACTTCCTTGGCAGAAGAATTTATTTATTTTAAAACCCAACAAAGTAGTCTCTGCCAATCCAAACATCTTTCCAAATCCCACTGAAGATCTGCAGAAAAACACCCAGTTCTGTTCTCCTACTCCATTAACATGCCTGGTATGAGCTTCCACCACTTATTCTATTAACATTTCTGAAAAACTAGAAATTAAATAACTAGAGCAGTCAGACACCAGCTTTACAGTGAAAGCAAAACTGGTCCAAAAGAAAACTTACAATATACACGTATGTATATCTATTCTTCCCCCTTCAAAAAAACCCCAAGCATAAAACAAACCAAACACATAAGTTGTGTCAGATGGTTAGCACGTTTAGAAACACAGCTGGTCCTTAACTCATCTTTGGATACACTCAACCCTATAATTGACAGCACAATCCAAGCTATAGTCCCTGTGATTCTTCCACCTACCATGTTTAATTGTCATAATTTGAAGCCCAATGTGCCTCAGAACTGCAACGCTTGTGGTCAGTAAAGCACATATACAAACTGAAATACTGTCCTTAATAATAATATATAGGGAACATATAGCATAAAATAATAAAATATACTACAAACATAATCATAATCTGTGCAATATATATTGCAATGCATTATATGTTTTCTATATGGTATAGTCACGTGTTATAGAAATATATGAAAACCCTACATAACTTACAAGCAACTTTTAACTTTGAAGCTCTCTGATGAGCTGACATTTTAAAAACAATTTCATTTCTGACTACTTATTCTGCTAGGTTTTGAAACAGCTTTATCTGAAACAGAATAGAGACTTCTTTCTTCTTACAAGCATAATCAAATATCATATGATGCTAATATTTTACTAGATCATAAATACATCTATAGTGTCTAGAATGGTGAAACTGTTTGGTGTATTAAAAAGCCAAGCAGTGAAAGAGAACAATCACAGAAAAAAAGATACTTCCTTCCACGCCATTTTGTCTTTCTGACTGCCATTCTAAGGGTAGAAGACTCGATTTTGCAACTTGACCACCATGTTATTCAGCAAATCTGTGATCTCAAGCAAGACAGTGAAGTCTCTGACATGGTCATGTACTCTCTAGCTGTGACTGTATGAATCAACTTCCTCTATTTATGGAAAGTGGGTACTAAATTAACTCTTGCCTTGGCATTTATCATCTACAAGCTTCATTCTCAAATTCACGGGATATCCTCTGTCCGGCACAGTCTGCCATTCCAAGTAAGTTGTGTAACTCCTGCTGGCATGGCTAACCAAAGTTGACACATGTTCACATTGCAGAGGTAAAAAAAAAAAAACCAATAAATCTTTACTGTCTTACGAAACACAAAACTCAAGTACATGGCATTGAGACTGCCATCCCCATCACCACACCCACACTCAAACCTGTTTAAATGGTACCTCTTCCATTAGTTTGTTCCCTTTTGTAAAGGCAAAGTAGATATAAACACATGTATTGAAAATATGGCTTGTAGATGAATTAGGAGATGAATTTCTAAATCTTAAGCACAGGCCCTGCCTTGTTTTCTTGAGGAATCAGAAGTAATAAATGCTGCCAGTCAGACTAAAATTCAAATGGAAGGAGATGGGGCACATGTGCAGTTGATAACTGCAAAATAACCACTTAAAATAAATCTGTCAAGGAATCCAACTACATAGAATTTTAACCAGTTACAGTGTACTTGCAGGAACAAGAAGGAAACCCATCTAACAAGCTTCCTTCCTCATCTTTTTGCTCTCCTGACAGATCCTCATTTAAAATGCTTTATGACAACCATCTATATCATGTGGGTTATCTAAACTAAAGTTCTCTAGCTTGTTATCATTAAGAGCTGCAAATTACCAACAGTTCACACACCAGGGAAGATGTTTACTGAATAGACAGTACAGCTCTGTGGTCTTCCCAGCGGGGAGGAAAAAGCCACTTAACCAGATAAGCTCGTCCTTTCAACTTCTCTCCACTTCCACCTCTCTGCTGTACCCTTCAGCTCAAAGGAGCACCTAATCTAATTTAGACAGTGCCAGAATCAACACTGGACTTAAGTCAAAGACCTCACTTACAACTCTAACACTAACAGTAAAGCCGTGCTATAAAGGAATGTTCAATAACTAACTATACACATCTCATGGGCTCTCTGCTACCTTTTTTCGGGAGATCCTATACCACTTTCTTTACATAACAGTTGTAAAAATATTTCCTCCCCACAACCCTGCAACTGCTGTCTCCTTACATCTTTGCTTAACCTGATTCCCTGTCATCTCACTGGCTCTTACCCAAGCAAGATACCCTTAAACATACAGGAATGCTTGATGTCATGCAGCAAGGAATTACTAAACCCACACAGTGCAGACTTTATGTGCATCTTAAGTGAAGACAAAAATCTCTGAGCAATTCGATTACAGAAAACAAGCCTCAGATGCATTTAACAGTACTCTGGTATTTTCCATTATATGTATTCAGACTACCATTCAAAATATTGTGCATGAGTTGTCATTCACCTTTTGAATAAAGATTAGCAATGATAACAACTTCTAACTCTTTGAATCAGTCAGAACCGAAGATGAAGAGCAAGGCGCCACATGCTCATCTACAGAATATTGGTCATTACTCTCCCTTCTGTGGAAGCAGCACATTACAAGTGCTGCTGTTATGAGACACACCACCATCTTTTAAAGCAGCAGGAAACTCAAATGCAAACAGAATCCTTTCATCTCAAGTACAGGTCTGCAGGGACAGTCACTGGTTGAGCTCATAAGCTAATTTTTTACACAACTCTCTGTCTGCTGCAAAGACTCCAACACAGCTCCCACAGAAATAGCACAAGAAAGTCTAAAAAAATCCTTCTGGGGAAGGGGGAAAGAAAAGAGTCAGGAAACAAAGGAACATTACACTAATAGGTCTCTTCTGCTAATGAACAGAATGCTGCTGACATGATATAAGGGCAGACTTGACAGAGTCTGGAGAGAAGTAAGAGCATGCACCAGAAACTTCACCAAAAAAATCAGACATGGTTTCAAACCACAGAAAGAGGGAAGAAGAATAAATCACTAAAAAATGTCACAGAATGAGAGCAAGATATTAGTCAAAATACATGGATGAATAAAGGGACAAAAACAGCTGCAAAAGGTTAAAGAGGGTTCAAGAGAATTTATTTTCTGTCCGTCCCAACAGTTGAATTACAAACAATGTGACATACTGTAGCAATAGCTACCTAATATCTGGTGCCTCCCACACACTTGCCTTTATCCACAAAGAGCTGTGGAAATACTCGCCATCCAGTGCAAGTCACAGAGCCTTGAAGAAGCACAACAGGGGGTTGGCTCCCATAGCGTACAGGATGCATTTTATTGCCACAGTCAGTGTTACGAAACGCGCAGCCCTATTTTCTGTTATTGCACCTCCACTTCCTCTTTTCACCCTTTAAGATTCTCACCATGGCTATCCCAGGATCAGGAACTCCAGATTTTATGTGATTAAGGCTAGCCCAGACAAGATCTTACCAAAACATCAGTGGTGCCAAGGCCCTGAGCACAACCTCTCCTCCACCCCTCAGGGGTCTGAATGCCTCGGCTCAAGGCCAGCTGTGACACAGTGCAGCTGTGTAAACTCGGATCAGGCTGCTGGGGAGAGAGCCATGTGAGAAAGCACTGGAAGAAGCCTCACTGGGCACCTTTCTCCACTTGAGAGTTGTATTCCAGCTCAGATACTCACCCTTGGACATTGTCAGAGCTATGTATCAGGTCTGTCTGTGCCTGGTCATTTGCCTTACCAATCCTGACTCTGAACTGCTGACTTAAATTCCTGCTGTTACCTTGGAGCTGCGCAACACTACAGACTTGTCTGGTGATCACCAGGCTCTTAGTTGATCCTGGTTAGCATAATGGAGCTACTCTACCCTTGCTTGTCTACCCACTTTGATGGCAAGATCATTGCCCTGCCTGCTTTGCTGTCACACTCACTTTCCAGCTTGCCTTTCTTTACCAAGTAATGCACTTTGTGCTCTGTGACAAGTGGAATAGGTTAGCCTCACACTAATCTTTTTTTCATTCAGTTCTGCTCTAAATATTAATAAAACACACTCTTACACCAGCAGGCACTGGAGTTCTGTGATTAAGGTCACAAGGAACAGTGGAGTATTTCACTATCGCTATCCAGAACAGGGTAACACTTTTCAAGGCCAAGCAAAAGGTTATATTTGTAACGTAAGTGAAGAGCAGCTTTTCAGAAAGGTAAGCAGCTAGAATGCAAAATGGGATTTATTACTAAGGCTATAGCAGAATTCTCTACATTATTTAGACTCCAAGCAACTAGAACAGAAGTTACTTGCACAAAACAATGCTCTACACCAGGACTGGGACCTCTATGTGGTAGTTCAGTGCTAAAAATTCCATTACTGCTAGCTTACAGAAAGGCAAAAACTGTGTCAAATCCTGCAGAACAACAGGGAGAGTCTGAACAAGCTCTACTGGGGAGGGGCAGAGGAGGATGGGTACAAAGGGGGAATTAAAAGGGAAAGCAACAATTTAGTACCAGCTTCCTCTTTGCTTTGTATTTCTAAGACCCAAACAGACTACTAAAACTGTTTTCTGCTAAACTCTTCCTACTATCCTCAAGTGTTTCAGCTAAAACAGATAACATAACTCAGGAGAAGTCAGCTTGTCCTGAAAGATGCTCAGATCAAACTTAAGTGTTAGGCAGCCCTTGGCTTCAGAATAGAACCTTAAATAATTCAAACAAAGTTCCCAAAAATCCCAGAAAATAGAAATCTGCATCTTTCCAATCCTTGTGAGAGATACCTGCTCTGGTACTTGTCTTGTATGTGACTTGCAAATGACTTGCATGGCATTTCCCTAGTACTGGATACACCAGGCAGGACTTTCACTGCAAGAGCCTTACTGTGTCCAGGAAGATACAGGCATTTGACTCCAAGTGAAGATTGACAAGAACAGGATCTTGAAAGGAAGGAAGCAAGACTTGGCTAGGCAGAGAAACAGAATCCTGCTTGTCCTCCCCTGTCCCTTCCCCTGGCAGGGCTCTCTCATCACCCTGGGCAAAGCCAGTTGATTCGATCTCTACATACATGAGGCACCTGCACTCAAAGTCTCAGCAGGGGGAAAGCACACCATGAACTAAGTCAGCAGGAAGGAAGACGACTGACATAGTCAAGTAACAGTGTTTGGATATATATTAGATCCAAAATCCTTGCCACTCAACAAAATTGCCTTCCAGAAAAATATAGAAGTAGACTCAAATTGGTACCATGACTGCTAAATACAATTTTTCTATCCTGTCCCCCACGTAAGAGTCAGCTCTGCCTTGGAAAAGGCTGGAAGACTTAGAATTCCATCATATGGTAAGGAATACAGTGAAAGAGCTCAACAACAACGCCAGAGCAGGTTTTGAACTGAACAGGTGTGCAGGAAACCATGTATTCCACTACATGAACAGAATACAGATAATGAGGATTATAATAATAATAAATTATTATTAATTATAATAGAATAATTACTCATTACACAACTACCACCCATCTCATGGACTGAAATCAGCACAGTGTTTCCCTTTTATAAGTAAATAAATATTCCTGTAGTGGTAGGGAAGTTGTGTACCCAAAGGGACTCAAGGTTACAAGGTTATCCTCATGATGGTAACCCTCAGTTTCAAGTATTTGACTCTGGAAGCTCACTGGTGCTTAGCAGACACAGGGGTAAACAATACAAGCCTTCCAGACACTAGTGCCAGCTGCCAGGAACATGAATGAAGACATATGTCTGATACCACAACATCACAGTGAGACAAATACCCAGGCTGTCTCACAGGCAGAACAGCAGCTATGTGTTTCAGTGACTTTCTTAGATCAGGTTGTCTTTCAAATAATTAGCATACAAATGCATTTATCATTAAGGTTAATTAGGCAATTAATGAACTGAAAAATTAAAATACCTGAGAAGACTGTAAAATGAACTAAGTGGGCCAGGTCAAACTTACTTTCTAGTGTTTGGAAGGTTTGGGGCTGAACCATCCAATATGGATTATTATGACAGTACAAAACCAACAACAATATAATCACACTGTCTAAGGCTAAGCCATAAGTGCTGGCATGATTCTGAAGGCTGGGCATAACTAAAGACCCTTTAGAGGCATCACTTATACCACACAAGACTTACAGCAGCACCTTTTGAGTTAGTTTTAATTTACAGAAACCTCAGCCTCCTTCCATTTCCCCCTCAAAAGCTCTCAATCACACCCCTACAACAGAATTCACGTTAGTCCCCATTAACAACTGAGTAAGCACTCCATTCCTCAAAAGAAATACTTAAGCATACTCTTGATACTAAGCTATTTTGGTTCAAAAATTTTACTTCCATGATTGTTAAAAAAAAAATAAAATCCTGATTAAAATAAAGCTAACCTATTAGCTTAAAATCATGTTTTGAAGCTTTATATTGTCGTCATCTTCATCCTATGGTGGCCTATTTTAGAGCTAATCTCATGTTCTCCAAAGAAAAATATCATTCAACAAACAGAAAGCAATGCAAAGCAAAAAAAAAAAAGAGCACATACTGGCTGGGCCACAGCTCATCCTCTCCACACCCTGCTCCTCCTCCAGTTATGAAGGCTCAGCACTCCAGCACAGCTGGTTTCAGGCGTATCACAAAGGACATAAAAGCAATGAACACCTTGAGAGGCTACTGGCCAACACAGACTGGTTCTCCTCCTCCCACTGCATGGACTCCACATGAGATTTTCTAGATGCATTCCCATAAGATACTCTTCTTCCTGCCATGCCCAGTCTCGTTCACCACACAAATTCTAACTTAGGGGGGAAGATTATCCAGTCGGTGGGGGGGTGGGAAGCACACATCCAGGTCTGAGACAACAGTAAAAGAAATATCAAATACATGCACGTGACACCTGCGCTAGACCAAAGTGCTCCACTGTGCTTTTGCTTCTGTCCAAACCCAACCTACCCCAAGACAAATATCCCAATTTTATCTCCTGCAGGCTGATACCCTAGAAGACACATACATTGCAAAATATATTAGCTAGCACTTCATCATGACACCAAGAACTACCGTATGTTTTACCTAAAATAAACAAAAGCACTGCCTCCTCCAGAAGCACAAAGGGAACCAAATTCCTGCCTTGCGACTGACTCCATACTCTGAAGAAGTAGGTGGAAGCTCCTGGTCCCATCCCACATTGTGAAGTTCTGGAGAGCAACAAGGGATCAGACTTAGCCACAGTATTTCTTCCAGTCAAGTCACCTCCCAAGTCGTGGGTTTTTCAGGTCACATTCTGAAGCACTGAGTTAACCCCATGCAGGGCAAGAGGAATTTTGGCATACCTGCAGCCTGGCACTTATTCACAGACATGTAAGCTCTTATTTGGTTCTAAGCCCTTCCTGGATAAGATATTTGTGCCTGACCCCATTTCATTCTGCCACTGGGCATGGTCTGTTAAGTACAGTATTTGCTCATGTTTCCCAATGCAGTGTGCATGGTACTGCTGAAGTAGGGACCCCACACCTTACAAGGATCTGGTACTTCTGGTTATAGCCTAAATCAGTCACCACACACTGAAAAAAAGCAAACAAAACCATGGAGTTTGACATGGCACAACTAAACCCAAGAAAGATTTCATGCAAATAGGTGAAAATTACACTTTAAATTCCAGAAATTCACTTTGCACAAGAAAGTGAAGTCCATATTCAAAAGCATGCAGTACAAGTTACCCCTAGTGCTAGATTATGAACTCCCATTAACAGAAGAAGGGCATCAGCATACCAAAAATTTGTAGGTGTTATCAGAAAACTAATAATGACAACATTTTCCACTAGACTGTTACAGAGATTGGTTACATTTAATACTGGAGATGATTTTAAAGTAATTCGGATAACTTTTTTTTTTTTTTGCTTTCAAACTCAACTTTCTGGAACCCTATCACAGAAGCAGGTGTCAAAACACACAAATTATCAGCCTATTAGAGCTTCACTTAAGTTATTTTGCTCTGCTGCCACATTCCAAATGCCCCTAGGCACTTTTTTTTCCCTGTCAAAAATCACAGAATCACCATTCAAAATAAGACAGTCAGGAGTACTGGTCTGAATAAAAATAAAGCTAATTTTTTACCTCTCTCTCAAGCAAATTTGCTTAGTAGGCCTAAAAAATAAAAAGTCACAGGGGAGTAGGGAGAGGCACTTACACTATCTTGAAATCTAGTTCCTTCCAACTCTAACATGCAACACCGATTTCCTCAAGTCCTCTGCAGGCACCACCCCACACAGCACAGAGGGTGGCTCTATTCATCAGTATGAGAGGGGAGAGGCATTAACAGTTCTCCTGGTTTTAGTAAGGGGTGGATTTATGACCACCAACCACAACCTACTTTCTCCATCATCTCTGAAGCACTACTCATCTAAGCCTATTCTGCAGCACCTACCTGGAGCTCCTCTCCAAGTATTGTACACTGTTAGGGGGGACTCTGGTGTTCCCACTGGTCAAGCAGAATCATCCAAGAGCTGCTGGCCCTCCGTGTGCAGCAAAATCAATTATGTGGAACAATCTACAAACACATGGTAGACAAATATTTACAGTAATGAGAGTGGTGTTGGTCAGCTCCTATCTTACATTTAGGGCAAGAAATGCTAACAGAGCATAAATGTGGCTCTTCAGGTATCTGAACTTCAAATCTGAATATTATGCAAGGTCGACCAAGGTCCCAAACATCAAATATCTACACTATAAATGCAACTTGAAGTTTACAGAGAGGAATCAACCAGAGAATGTTTGCAGAAATAGCTGACAGGCCCCTTCTGCTTATCTACCAAGGAATACTTTACACCAAACTCAGAACTTGAACATTATATTCCTGGAAGCAAAATGCAACTTCTCATCATCTGAGGAACTAAACTAATACATTAATGAACCAGTGCTGCAGGAAAATATGGTCTGAAGGAAGTCTCATAGAACTAGACTTGGTCCAGGCTACTGAAAACTTACACAGATCAAGATGAGGCCCTTACTGACAGTCACTACAAGGGCACAAAACTTACAGGAGCACAGCTCCTCTGACTTGAGCAGAGAAGGTGTAAGTTTCCTAGTACCTTTACTGCATCCCTGAAGCAGGGCAAAATACAGTCTTAAAGTAACAATAATCACCTACAGAGCAAAATAGCTTTGGTTTTACCCAATTCTCAGCCACACTGAGCAGTACTGTTACTTTTACACAAATGCAGAAGACGTGAGAACTTTAAAAAAAAGTTCTGTATTCACGTGACCTACTGAAAGGCAGATTTCAGACAACTGCTGGAGTTTCACAGTTCTGTCACTATTTTTGCACAGTTTGTGGGAAACAAGTAGCACTTCCTTTGGTTCCCTTATAATACGTAGAATAAATATAATGTGCAACTACCCATATGTACAGCCCTTTTAATGTAATCCTTTATACAGTTTCTGTTAAAGACATCAAAAAAAAGGAACTCAAAATAAGAGAAGGAACTGGAGTCATCAGATCTGAAAATCTGATCTATAGAGGAGCGACAGATCTCACAGTGCTAGCATTCCTTGCTTCTCTCTGCTAAAACTTTTTGAAAGAAGCAGCTAAAAATAAGATAAATATTTCCCCAATATTAAGTTCTCCCTGAGAGCAAATGCTGCCATTTCACAGATACTCCACAATTCAAAAAATGGAAGGGAAAACAGTGTATTTATATAAAGAGAAAAAAAAAGCATCCAATGCAAGTCTCGTCTTAAGAACATGTGTTTTATGAAGAAGCTTTTGAACATGTACCATACCACTAAAGATCTTTCATGTCTACAGACAGCATGTAGATAGAAAGCTACAGTCTCAGAAACAGCACCCACAGCTGGCAAATGACAACAACAGAAGAGTCAATCACTGAACTATGACGAACTTCCATTTGTTCTGGAAAACTTGGGCCAGCCACTCAGATACATAAATATTCATAAAAGCATAATTTTTTTCAGAGAGAACAAAACTACCTCTTGAAAAAATAAAAGCAATTCCATTAGACAACTGTATATCCTCTTTTTTAGTCACTATGAGCTATCTGCATCAAAGCAAACCCAAGCAGTAAATCTAACCTAAACACTGCTGGTTTGGAGAGGAAGGATTGTTTTTGTGTTAAACACACACAACTCTCGCATTGTGTCACACTGTCAGAGCTCAGTTTTCCAAGATTGTGTTCAAGTGTTCTGTAGCAGTCACTAGCTTCTCAAACCAGAATCTAAAAGCAACTGTAGGATGTCACACTCTGTGTCTCCTGCAAAATAGATCTAATTTTCCATTACAAACTGGTGATTGTTTCTGGGCAGGGGGAGGGGGGAGAGAGACTAAGAAAGGCAGCTTTTATACTATCTACTAGATTTTTCTTCTATTTCTACCACCCTCCTTCCTACAATTCTACAAGCTGAATGCCAGCCAGAAAAATCAATGAAACTATTTTTCACTGAAATATGAAAACAAAGCATCTGAGAAGTTTCATGATACAGTTCAACTTCACCATTAAGCACATATAACCTCTTTTAAGAACTCACTAAATGCTTCAAAATGCACATCTTAGAAGATACTAAGAGAAACAGCTTTCAGAACCTTGCACTGTAGTGAATGAAACAGGAA
The DNA here is from genome assembly GCF_003945725.1 of Corapipo altera. Taxonomy (NCBI): domain Eukaryota; kingdom Metazoa; phylum Chordata; class Aves; order Passeriformes; family Pipridae; genus Corapipo; species Corapipo altera. The sequence goes on from NW_020884872.1 coordinate 26,387,610, forward strand.
ATGAGGAACAAAGAAAGGAATTTCATAGATTCCAGATGTACTCTAACACCAGCTGGGAAATACAAGCAAGAATCAACTAAAGCCTTGTAAAAAGCTACCACTAACTGCTTTCTTCTAGAGTTCTTAACAAAAGTAAGTAGCTGTTTGGAAACAGTAATAAAAATAAACTTCTTCCCCTCTCTTCTATTTTTAAGGAGTTTAAAACTCAGCCATCGGTGCATCTGTTTTTTTGAGCTGCTTTTTATAAATGTAAGAACTCTGTAAAAGCAGCCATAACAGAAGTACAATTGTAATTAAACAATTGTTGTCAGTTTTCCATTACTTGGAATATTAAAGATGAATGTAACTTGAAAGCAAGGAAAATAAAAACCAGTAAACTTGATTTATATTACATGCCTTCTGTACAATTGGAACTGAATGGAATTTAAATTTGTAAATTGCTAGTTATCAGTCACTCAAAAACAATTGTTCCTACAGGTATAAATTAAAAAATTAACCACTCTAGGTTAAAAATCCTGGAAACAAAATTCCTTCACAAGTTCAAATACCCTTCTGCTCCCTGTATAATACGTCTCCAACATTTCATCTTCCTTTTCTGAAACACAAACTCAGGCCTTTCAATGTAAACTTCTTCTAAATCGATTTTGAAACCTCTGAGTAACAAGTTTAGCAACAAACAGACAAGGATATTTCCTCCTAAAGTCACTATAAAAGATGAAAAGAAAGTTTAAGAATGCATCTTATGGAACATAGATCTGTGATAACAATTCCCCCTCCTCCCATTATCACAGAAATAGGTGTTCTTTCCAACTTCAAGACTTTTCATTAATTAGTCGCGTGTGACAGAATTGAGACACTTCATCAATTGTTTGTCCACCTACCACCAGCATACAAAACTGCATCAATATTTATTCAAACTAAACACTGCCTCAAATGCTACCTGTTCAAACCTACCAGTCATTCACAGATAAGTGAAATACTCTCCCTCTTACCATCTCATCATACTAATCTGTTTCAGTCAATGGCGATGCAGTCCCAGTTACACACCCCAGCAGACAGGGAACAGTAACATTCAGTTGTTGGGCTAATGAAGGGACCTTTGTTTTGCCCCAGTGCTCCCTGAGAGGTAATAACAGGCAAATGCACAAGTCTCTAGCCAAATTAAAAAAAAAAAGTAAGATAAGACTTCAGATGTCTGGAATGAAAATTGAACAGAAGAACTCTCAACCAACCTCAGAAGTCAGGCAAGTCAGACCCGGCTATAGTCTTCAATGTTTGTGTTCTTTCCTCAACAGACCTCAAAAATAGATACACTACATTTTTTTCCCTTTCAGACAGAAGAGGGAGAAAAACCCCTCGAATACCTCAAACTTTCCAATGAATATTTAAAGTGTTTTACACTTGGCAACGATCCATTCAAATCTGAGAAAGGCAAACAGGGGGAAAATATTCCAGTTCTTCATAGTTTTGAAGCTTCACATCTCATTTTGCAAAACTTTCACCCAGAAAGTCTTCTATAGGAGGAAAACAACATGTGAAGTTTCAGGGAAGTTGCTTTCCCCTTGGTAGAGGTTAAGATGGGAGAGGAAGGAAGTTAGATTTGTTTTCATTTTACTCCAAAACAAAGCTTTTATTTGGATCCTAAATTCAGTCACCAGTCCACTATGCTGATGAAATCAGACACTGCTAAAGAACAGACACTTCATAAGGTTTAGCAAATGTTAGTAAAATCAGAAGGTAAGAATATCTAAGTCTACGACTAGCTTTTCAGTTTAATAAAATACAACCTGTCATTAACGCCAAGCTTGAGCTTTTCCTTGGTGTAACCACAAAATATATACACCTCTGGTACCAGAAGGTTTAAAAGCACAGCATTAAGACATATCAGTGCATGGTTTAGCTATTAATATATGTCTTAGGTGATTTGCTCCCCAGAAGCCTTAAGAGTTAACTGGCACACACAAATATTAATTTTTCTTTGACATATTTGGCTGAATATTTGTTGGTCTGATCATTAAAAGCAATACAATTGTCTGATATTTACATCTTTTACACTATGCAGCAAAGACTATAGTCTTTATTCTAGGCTTCTTGCTCTCACAAGGGGTAACTAAGATTCATTGCAGAAAAACATCCATTTTCAGAGTGAATTGTCACAACATGAGAGGTACTAAGTACTCCTTAACAACTCAAAGTGGATTTTGCCTCATCCTTTCCCCACCCCCTCCAAGAAAAAAATTGCTATATGAGGTACTCACAGACCTAATTTGACTCTCACAGAAGCACTATTGGCTTCAACAGAATTATTCACAATTTACACTCCTGTAATGGAGATCAGTCAGTGACTGAGAAAGGACAGAGGCAATACCTGAAGGTCATTTGCAGTCTATAGCACTGATCTGATCTAAGAATTTTAACCTGATGTATATTATTAAAGGTATTTTTGATGGGTTTTTTTAATTGTATTTTCTAATCTTGCTGTAGACAACACTCTTCACTGTTCACATGAGAAGATCTTCTTTACATGGGAGCAACAGTGCAATAAATGGCTTCGTATGATAACAGTGTTTGACAGCATATCTGCATAAGTAGAAATCTTGCTGTGATGTAAAGAAAGGGAAGGGGGAGTTCTGTTTAAGCAGAAACATCATAATATTAGGTGCCTCAGGCTTTGCAAGGTAAGTGTGGGATGGAGAAGTGGGGCAGCATGTGTGAGTATTAATCGTTAATACCAACTAAAACACCTAAACTTTCATAAGCAGCTAAGGTTCATGAACTGAGTATGAGATTCAAGTAGTTCTCAGGTGGAAGGTCACAGATATATCTATATCAGCTTGTCATATTATCCTCTTGCTGGTCTCACTGAAGTTTTAACATTTGTTCTCCAGAGCAGCTGACCAAGCCAGTATGTATCAGCAGCTAGCAAATACAGCACCACCAAGAAAACATGTACTAAGGAAGGGGAGTGGACTGAAGAGCACAGAAAGATTCAAGCAGTCTCATGACACTGCCAGAATACAGACATGAAAGCAGGGGATGCACCTGCTGTCCCCTCCATCCGATTTCCACACATGCATACTCCCAGTCAAGCTCCTGATACTTGTCCAGGGACAGCTCTGACATTCACTTGAGCACACAGATGCAGCTCACTAAAATGGACGAAAATTAAACCTGACATGAAAAATAACATTCTTTGGACCTGCCTTGCAAATTGAACTGGACTTTTACTCTGCAAGCAGAAAAGCATTAGTCAACAGCAGCTGTGCAAAGAGCATTTCATAGCTGAGAGCAAGACGAGAGGAAGGGGGAAAGACAAGACCTGCCTTTTCAGCAGCAACAAGCTACTAATTTGGGTTAGCATATCATGATGTCATGCCTTTGACTGCAGCTATGAGAACAGAATTGCAAAGCAATGTGCAAAGCACAGAGAAGAACAGCATCAGCCTGTACAGAGACATAAGAACAGAGGAACATAAGATAATATTGGCATCTAACTAACCCAGTAATTTGAGGAATAGAAATTTGGTTTCAATAAACTATAAATTTTTAAAAAAAGAAAAAAAATCACACAAAAAACACCAACCAGTCTGAAGCGTAATTGAATGTAATGAAAAGTTTTCAAAAGCATTTAGTGGAAAACTGCAAAGATAGGATATCCAGTACTTGCATCATGTCCTCCTGTAAGAGCATTTGGTACTCTGACCAACAGATAATCACCCCCAGGAAGAGACAAGAAAACACTTAGTTCTCATGAGAGAGATAAAATAACACTTTTTTCAAACGTACTAATTCCAAACGAGGACAAAAAAACCTAGGAAGTTTGCATACTGACATCAGAGGCTCTGAGCAGATCTGTTCAACAGTCTCACTCCTGTGAATTTATCTCTACACACTCTAAAAGCCAAAACACGTTGGCTTCCACTCACATATGAATCCTCCTCTAATTAAAAGAAAGTAAGGCTATGGATAATTCAGTGTCAGGCTGGCAGTCCTGAATACAAGCATCTTCTATTTTTTCAAAACTACATTCACTGAAGCATTTTCTACTGCTCCTCCATTTCCTTCTCTCACTTGCAGAGACTATGCTTTAGTCTCCACTTTTGCTCCAGCCACGGCTTCTCCTGACAGTCCACAAACAGCCACAGCACTCCTCCTCTAGAAATAGCACTGGTCCCCCATTTTTTCCATTCAGCACACTGAACACAAGTTGGTCAGAACACAACCACCACCAAATCTAGCAGAGTTTGAAATACTGAACCAGCAGTGAAAACTCTGCCTAATCTATTCTGTACCCTTCAAAGCCTGTAAGACTCAAGCCTTAAACAGCACTGCAGTCAATCAATAAGAACATAAGTTGCACTTTATTTATCTACACAACATCAGTTTAAGCTTGTTAACTTTTTAATGTGAAGAAATGATCTTGAAAAGTCTTGAATATATTCAGGGTGAGATACAAATAACTTTTCTTCCTTTCTTTATTTGCTGTTCCACTAACTTAGAAACACCGGAAAAAATACTGTTATCTTTATAAGAAACATTTTACATTTCCTAAATAAAATTTTCTAATATATATATATATAGATTTAGAAAAAAGTACCTAAGAAAAATTCTCTCATTCTAAAAATATCTATTCAACAACCTTTTGCCCCATTTAAATGGGGATAAATCCTTTTACAGCATTATACAGTGAACATATTTAGTCGTAATTACTTCTACAAGTAACCACTTAAGGCAGTAAATCCTAAGAGACAACATTAAAAGGGACACCTTCTCAAAGCAAAATGGATTTCCCTGAACAACGCTAGCATTACTAGACTTAAGGGAGACATTAAGTTTGTAAGACACAAGGTAGGTACTTCTTATCCTTAGAAATGAAGAGAGACATCTCTTGAACATTTATTTTTTATCAAGTTTAATGGTGGAAGGCTGTAAATACCTGCTCTTGGCAATCGACCTGCTTAAATACTAGTAAACTAGCACTTAAGCAAATACTCTGCCTTCACCCAAGACTCTCAGTTTCACAAAGAAAAGTTCAGTTGCTTTCACAGTGTCTTAAAATACAGAGCTCTGCATGAATTAATAAAAAAGGCACAGCAAAAATAAGAGGCAGAGACACTGCACATCTACAGACCAACCATCCTCATCCTGTCAACTGGACATAAACAAGGTTTTACAGTTCCTAGAGAATGGTAGTAGCCAACTTTTATAACAGAAATTTCACTGCTTTGTGGTTCTGATCACACTTAGCAGTAAGGACAGACGATGCTCCTGGAATTCCCACATTTTAGACCTCGATACCTTGTAACGTCAAAAGGTCCATTCCTGGCCTTTCTAAAGACGATAAAAGGAGGTTTAGAAGTTTATGTCTTAAATTGCAACAAGTCCTCACAGTGTACACATGGACCGTTATTATCCGTGAGGTCAATAGAATTATGAGCAAATGGTCCTCCTCATTACATTATGGTCCCTGGTAACCTTTCAGTGTGCAGTGTCCTCCTGTCCCAACTATTACTCCAAAAATATTGGACTGTTTAAGCTCTGTAACAAGCCCTAATACCACTAAAAAAAATACTATTTTAAGGCAGAGCCTAATCCTCCTAAGTATGAGTACTAGATTTCAGGGTCATGAAAAGCTTGATATTTTAAAGTGAAAATTCACAAATGACCTCTTTCTTAAATTTTTTCAAGTATAAACAATTTCACAAAGTAAAATCTGCCAGAAGGTTCTCTGCTAGCCAGCATACAGCTTTCAACAGCAGAAATGCTGAATATGAGTTTTTATTTTTTCGACTGAAAGTTTAATAGTTGATGCCATTTAAGGAGAAAAAAGTAGCAATTAAGTATAGCATATTTATTAAATATTAACATTGCAACAAAAGTCATGTTGTCAAGCAGAAGGACTCTCTTTGTAGTTTTTCCAGCCAATCATCAGTCATAGAGCCTTATGTTGTTTCCTTTCAGGTTTTGAAACACTGACTCATGGAAATATCAGCACTGCACACTTCCTCAAAGTGGCAATCTTATAGGAAGTGTTTGTTTAGTCTTACATGACACATTGTTTTGTTTATGTATAAGGGATTCCGGTAAAAATAATTTTCAATTAAGGAAAAAAAAGAGACAAAAGCACAGTTATGGGAAGCCAAAATAAATCAATTTCAAATAGACATTTGAACAGTACATTCATTAGCACAAGTACTACTTTTTTCTTTCTACTGTACATTACTTCCTTGCAACAGCCATGAACAGAAGTAGCCAGGCATTGAGTTCTTTCAGTCCCAGTAACCACAAAAGCAACTGGACAAGAGGCAGGTAACACAATAACAATTCCTCTTAACACTGCTCCCCACACTGACAGAGTTTGCATCATTGCTCCGCAACTTCAATATCTCAGTGAGATATCTTTTGGAAGTGGCTCACCACTGCCAGTGCAACTGAATGAGGCAAACGGGTTCCTAAGAAGCTCAATGCTTCACATTTTCAAAAGACGAAACAGATGGCTCAAGCCAAATCCAAGCATGACTAGAAACAACATTCCTCAGAACAGGGAAGCATTTATGTAATTATCCATGTAGCTAAATATGGCTGATTCCATGCAACCCATCAGTCTCAAAAGAACAAGTTACACCAGCAGTAGAAAATGGCTTCATTTACCTGCAGCTTCTTGGAAATACAGGACAAGCCAGCCACAGCAATACATTATGTTAGGGCATTCAAACACCTCTAGGCTACAACGCTTTGCACAGCCAGAAGCCTCCCAACTGCATCAGCCTCTCCATCAGGGAAGGCAGCCAACATGGGTGTCTCACTCTGTGTTTGCACTGATTCCTCAAGGCATCAACCCTACATTTCATCTGATTTATAATGAGGCGCACTTGTCTATCAGCGTCCCCATTCATAATTTGCCAGCAAAGGTGTTGCAGAGAAGGAAACACCTTATCAGATCAAGCACAGAGTATTTTGTAGTCAGACATCAGTCAGAGCTTGGCCAAGAAACAAGCTCCCAAAGAACAGAACTGACCACTTCTACAGTATGATAAATCAAAGCAAATCAAGATGGGAAATGACTTATCCCATTGTACTCAAATAACTTGTCCCTTAACCCATTAAAAGATTCAAAGACTCCTGTCACTACAAAAGAGAGAAATCTACAAGATTTCAGTGAACGGGAACTGCTAAAAGACAAATTTACTCTTGGGAATAGCTAACAAAAGCAGTGTCCCTCCAACGTGCACCATCTTTTCGGTTGTGTTCAGCAACAGGCCAAGGAGCAATGGCCATCAACTGAAACACCAAAGTTCCACATGAACATGAGAAACAACTTCTTTATGCTGAGTGTGGTAGAGCACTGGAGCAGGTTGCCCAGGGAGGTTGTGGGGTCCCCTCTCTGGAGACATTCAAAACCCACCTGGATGCCTTCCCCGTGTCTAGGTGACCCTGCCTTGGCAGGGAGGTTGGGCTAGATGATCTCCAGAGATCCCTTCCAACCCTAACAATTCTGTGATCTCCCCTCAGATCCACTCACAGGATTTTTTGCAGGGAGCCTGCAAGCCTCCTTATACAACTTCTTAAAGATTACAATTGCTTTATGAGGCCTGTTAGATTAGAAACACTCCCTCAACCCACTAGAGCAATCCTGCCTCTTCCTATTTTTCTGATAAATTTCACAAGAGATATTCAGCTACAGAAACGTGTTTAACTTTCGAACCCGAATCCCAGAAACTCGCGTTCCAGTCACGAAGCCGGCGCGTGGCCGTTCCCGGGACACTTCCCATGGACAGACGGGAAGCGCTCACCAGCGCCCCCTGCCGGACGGCGCTGGAACACCTGGGCGCAGCGCGATCCAGAAAGCGTCGGGCACTATCCTGCAGCTCATCCAGGAAAGAGCTTCGGCTCTCGAGGCAGAAGGGAAGCACTGCTGCGCCGCGGATGCTGGCGGCTTTTCCTACTCGCTATCCACGCTAAAAAGCAGCAGGGATACTTGCTGCAGTACTGCCGTAATCAAACGCTTAGATTTGATGGAGGCTCTGACAACTAAAGTCAGCAGCAGGATTAACTTCTGTCTGCAACTTAAAGAGATTAATCTCAAGACTTTTGCTGCTGTTATTGTCTTCGATCTCTTCCACAATTCAAAGAAATTCCCACACTCTCACTCTCATGACTTCAATCATCACTGCTTCCTTCTCAAAAAAAAAAACCAACAAAAAACCAAACCTAAGCAAATCAAAACACCCTACCTAAGAGTCATCATTCTATACGCGAGATGTGTTCTTACTGTTTTTTACAGTAAAAAACACCAGTAGGAACAACTTGCAATAGCATCACTGCATGTGTCTGGATTTCTCCCTTGTGAAAGGACCTTTTTTTTCTCCCCTTCCCCTCTTTGAGAAGAGCCAGAGAACAAGTCTCCGACCATACTTGGTATACTGAATCTATTTTCCAGATGTATAAAAGGACACAGAATGAACACATAAAATTTTATCATATAAACTAAAAATCACCTCTTAAAATCTGCTATCACTAAACTAACTGATGACAATTAACGAGGAAACGATCCTAGCAATAGTCTCTTTGAAATGCTAATGCCACTATTCAATAATGAGATTTCCTATGTAATCTCACATTTTAGTTTTATCTAACACGATAATCGGTGGCTGCAAATTTGCTTTCGAACGCACGGACTCGAAAAGGGAGATTTCTCAAGATCTTTATTAGGAAGCCCCGAGCCCTCGGTACCCACCGCTGCGAACCAGGCGCTGAACTTCGCCACTTCCCCTGGAGCTCGCAGCCCCCGCGCCCCATCCCGGGAGCAGAACCGCTCCCTCTGCACGGGGGACTGACTGATTGTCTTACGGAAACGAGGGATTTCCCTCCCAGCCGGCACACTCAGAACTCGACCAGGGAGAGTTTAATCCGCTCGCTGACATCTGTCGCTTACTTTCTAATAATGTGGTTTGGAACTCGATCAACATCAAGGAGAGGAGAGGAGCGAATCTCCCAGCGCGGGTCGGAGGAAGCCGTGAGGAAGCGGCAGCAGCCTCTGCCCGTGCCCTCGCCGAGGGAAGGGGCCGAGGCATCCGCTCCTGCCCACAGCCGCTTTTGGGCCGGTTTCGCACCGCCTCTGCCACTGACACACAGTGCTGAGACTCGGTGACCACCTTCAAACTTTTAGTGCGTAGCTTAGCAACGAAAATAAAAAAAAAAAAAATAATAATAATAATAAAAAAAACACAACACAACAAAACAAAAAAAAAAAAAAAAAAAAACCACAAAATCCACCTAATATCCTGCGCCTCCCGGACTCCTGTGGGTGCCAGCCGGACGGACGGCGCTGCCCGCTCGTCACCGCGGCACCGACCGCCCGCCCCGCACGGCCCCGCGGAGCCCCCCTGGCCGCGGGCACCGCCCGCCCCGCCGCCCCCAGCGCTCCCCCGGCGGGACAGGAGCGCACGGCAGCACCAAGGGGTGTCCGGCGCCGCCGCCTCGCCACGCTCCCCTCCAGCGGGGGCTGCCTGCGCGCTGCCCCGCGCCCTCACCGATTTTAATCCTGACGCTCTGGAAGACCCGCAGCCCCTCTTCCTCCACCGCCATGGTGGTGCTGCCGCCGCCGCCGCGCCTGGCTCTCAGCAGTGCTCGAGCCCCGCCGCCGCGGAGACGCAGGGGCTGAGCAGGAGGAGGCAGGCGAGATGCTCCGCCGGACGGGAAGGAGGGAGGGCGGGCGGCCGCACGCCGCGACCGGGCTGGAGCGAGCGAAGGAGGGAGGGAGCAGCGAGCGACCGCGCAGCCCCGCGGAGCCGAGCCCAGCGGAGCCGAGCCCAGCCGAGCGCAGCGCCCGCCTCTCCCCCCGCCGGCCGGCAGCGCCCGCCCCGCCGCCACCACCGCCCCCTCATTGGCCAGCGGGGCGGCGGCCGCGGCGCTCATTGGCCCGCTGCCCGCGGGGGCGGGGGAGCCCCGCGCGGGGGGAGCGGCGGAGCGCGGCAACAGCTGGAGCGCGGCCGCCCCCTGAGCGAGTGAGGGGTCGCTGCTGCCGCAGCACCGCTCCGGTGATCCCGGCCCCTGCTACTTTGCTCCTGGCCCCGGCAACCTCCGCCCCGCCGGCACTCCCGAGGGGGCAGCGCGGAGAGGGCGAGGGCTGACTAACTCCGTGGCCTCGCTCCAGTGCCGGCCCGGACCAAGCGGCTGGAGCAGCCGTTGGCGTCATGGCGAGAAAGAGGGAGGGATGATGTGCAAGTCCTGTTTCGCACAGAGCCATAAAGAGAGGGCACTATCGATGCCCCCGGTTGAAAGCCATTCATTAGCGGGGAAAAGAAGTCCCGTGTTAAATGAACAAACCTGTTTGGGCGCTGAGAGCAGGCCAGTCTGTCTCCTGGCTCCATTTAATCAGCGGCAAAGCTGGCTCTACCTGATGGCACGGGAAAAGGGAATTCAGATTTCAGACTTGTATGAGTACACATTAAGCAGCAAGAAATAGGACCTGTGTCAGTGTTCAGTGCCAAACTTTGAATCTTGTAAAGTCGGTAATTGAAATACTCCTTTCCTAAAGGTCTGGCGATAGCAGAGCACAAAGTTCAATGGAGGTCTACAGATTACAATAGTTCAAAAACTAAACAACCAAATTACCTTTGGTGCAGTAGCAGCTCCCCAGAGGAGGCTTGGACATCCCTATGGAGAACAGTGCAGGCACATGACAGTCCACCATGTCCAAGAAGCTCAACAAAATGCCCTTTTTCAATCCTGCAGACCAAAAAAAAAAAAAAAAGTGAGATACTGAAATACAGAACAGCAAATGAAAACTTGGGAAGGAGATACAATGGCAGTGGAAGTCAGCTTGCAGGAAAGGCTGAGGCATCTGGGTTTTTCCACACAGGTAGAGGCCTAACTCTGAAGGAAGCTGGCAAGCTCACAGCCAAAAAAGGAAGCAATGAGTTATCTTAAGGAGCTGCTTGACTTACTGTGTTCTCCTTGTCTGCATAGCCAAGTGACATATGTAATTTGATTTATAGCACAGGACTCTAAAGAGATTTTATAAAGTACAGGCTTCCAGTTACCAACATCCATGCCATAATTCCATCTTCCTTGCTGCCCAATGTCCTCCCTAACCTTATTATCCCCATTTTGTGTGTCATCTCTTCTTCCATAATACTCCCAGCTTATTGCAATACTTCAGCTCCTCTGCCCGGCGGTCCTTTGCATCCCCCATGACACCTTCAGTGCTCCCTGCCCTAGTAACCTTTAGCATTTTCTTCACTTTAACCCAAATTTCACCTGTCACAATACTTCTGACTCCCCTATTTTTGCCTCCCCTTCCAGCTGGACAAGAGGCAACACAAGCAGCAGCCTGAACAGAAACTAAAACAATGCTGATTAGAGAGCTCATATCTTAAGAAGGACATTTACTCAGACTGGCCAACCTGTTATTGCCTCTCAGATGCTGGATGTGACAAACAGTTTTGGAGTATATGTGTTATACAGGTCTGTTTTAACACTCTGTACATGCTCACAGATAAAAAGGAATATACGAAGTGTGTTGCTTTTGCTCCTTCAACACACATGCACACACCTTGAATGTATATGTACAAAACAAATACAAGCCTACTGAGACATCTCACTGAAGAAAAATGTCAAACAACTGTTACACACAATGCTGTACACAGGCAGAAACAATTACAACTACAAGCCAGTGGATAATGTTTAGCTGTAAGCAAATGTAAACTTATCCTATGCTCAGGATCCCTATAAATCTTCCTTAACAGCATCAAGGAGAAATCTGCTTCCACGCTCTAAATAGTATAGACATCTCAGATAAAATATTCCCATGTTTGCTTTGGTATATAAAGACTTGTTGACCTCATTTCCCTGTCTGAAGCTTTCCTCATCTGCAGAAAGTTGACCCCAAAATAGTCATTAAAAAAAAATCAATTTATCAATTCTCTTCCCAGCATTTCCTGCTGTACGAGTTGTTCTCAGCAGATACTGCACAGACTATCCTTCCCAATTTACCATTGTGTTCTTTTTGGACAGTCGTGGCACTTCTATCTATATCCTTTATGTTCAGGAAGTAAAAGAATATATCTATTTATAACCCAGTCATTATATGTTCACAAACCATGCTATACGTAAATCCCCCACCCCTTTATGTGCACCCAAATTTGCAGTCAAAGCCCACCACTTTAAATCTAATTTCGTTTGACCCAGCATAAATTCACCTTGTAATCTAAGGTGATGGTTGTCTCCCACACCCTAACCTCAGGTGTTGCTTGCACCTCTCCCTGTGCCAGCACTGGTGCTCAGGAAGGCGTGTGGTGTACTGTATTTGTTGGTTAAAAAGAAATAGACTTTCATTACTTCCATTTGTATATTATGGAAAATAAGAGGCCCATAAGCCATGACACTTGGAAATTCTTTACCTAGGATCATAAGCAACCTGATGAGAAAGCATCCCAATCCAAAGGTGTGGTTAGGGCACAGTGGCATGCTGGGCCACTTTAGGAATGCATACTTGCCCACGGCCACGCTTCTGGGCTGTTTTTCAAGATGGCCTAACTTTGCCAACAGTATGGATATGTCCAGGAAAGCTGTGGCAAAATTCAAGTATAAATCCAGCCTTTTCTTTAAAACATAGCTAAGTACCATGAAGCAAAAAAGAAACTACCAAGATGCCTGCAGAATCAATGAGCAACAATTGGAACACACCAACAGTTAAAACAAATCACCAAAACAGAAAAAAAAACAGTAATTTAAAAAAGTTATATAAAGAAAAAAAAAAGGAAAAAAAAGCTGCCACCTTCTTAGACTCTTTGCTATGGAATCAATTAAGACTCCTGACATGAAAATCTACAAATGGTTGCTTGCAGCTCTCAGTGCTGTCCAGCTACTCATCTGGTTTCCCACCAGATCTTTTCTGCTGAAGCTCTTTGACAGTGCTTTTGTGTATCAGTGTGCTAGTTTATTTTCTGTCAGATCTTGTTTTCCTGACATAAGGCTGAAAGCTTGTTGCTTCCTCTGTAATAAACATCTGTCTTCAAATCTACATGTCATACAGTCCAACAATGTAAATGCAAGCACTGTTTCAAAATTCACATGAATATGTATTTTTAAAGATGTTAAACACAGTATAAGAAACAGCCAAAGAATGTGTGTTGCTTTTTCAATTTCTTCATTGTTGAAATGAAACCTCAGCAGCAGCATATCACATGTGTATGTGTGTATTACAGATAACATGTGCAGGCAACATGAGGTTTGCAGCTGCTAGCAGTCTGATCAAAAAAATCTAGGCAAAGTGAATGAAATACCGCTTTTTAAGATGGGGATGAGTCTGTTAGTGACAATGTCTTTTCCAACTTTCTTCATCCAGGCCATATGGGTTTATATTATCAGCTCTTCAGAGGATTCTTGGATCTAAATTAGACTACAAAGAAGGTCATTTTCTGTGACTCATTTGTGCCAAGCAAGGAAATCATTTCCTCTCTTGATCTACATGATAGCTTTCTCTTGGGAGGAAACAGAGTATAAGAGGCTTTCTAATCTCCTTTTGCATTATGCAAGAAACTAACAAAATATGAACCTTCTATCCCCAGGGTAGCACAAAGCTGCTACCTATATTTATGTGAAGGAACAACATATTTAAGACAAATCTAAGGAAACATCACTGTAGTAAAAAGCAAGACACTGATCTGATGACTGAGCAAGATATTTTAATTGAATTTTAGGAAGACATAGACAGTTTCAACTGATAATATCTGTACCAGGCCTAAAGGCAGCTACTATCCATATAGAGATGCTGCATGGTATGACTACTCTATGCCAGCTAGGGTGACCCAATAAACATTTATCCCTGGCAAAGTGAGTGGAGTTGCAAAGTTGTCTTTGTTAGTGCCTCTGCATCCTATTCCCTGACTGAGGGGTAAATTCAGCCTTTGCAGTGATACCTTTCATAGTAAGATAGTAAAAGTAGTCGGGTATTTCTGCTCCTAAAGTCCTAGAACCAACCAACTGGTCAGAAAAAGGCTGCAGACCTTCCCCCAGTCTCCATGCATAGTGAAATATACTATGCAAGTAGGAAATTAAGATTGAGTCTGTGATTACCTTTGTCTCCAAAGGCTAAGAGTTTGCATTTGATGTAGCAACAGAGAAAGGAAGAAACACTAATGAAATCGCTTGTATGATTAATCTGGCAGAAAAACACTCTGGCCATTACATTAAAGGAAAGAAGGAAAGAAAGAGGAAAAAAAGACAAGCCTTTAATTAGCAAAATGTCGTCAACAGTGACAAGAAAGCACAGATAATACACAAGTGACAAAGTTTATTGAAGGAGAAACATGGGAAAGAGCAGACATTACTGAGGTGGCTGTTACTGACCTCTATGTGTGTACCAGTATACATGCATCTATGGGACACTCACACACTGGATAAAAATAGGTCTGTGCATCAGAATCAGGAAAACCAGGGATTGCTCTGCAGTTACTTACAGAAAGCAAAGATCTTCACTGTGACCCCTGGGTAGAGGAAGAAAAGCATGTCTACCTGTTTTTCTTACTGCTTGCCTTTTCAAAAAATCCTACATTTTTGCTGCTTGTTGCTGGAACCCTGGGCCAGGAAGAGGCCAGCAGGGGAAAAAGAAAAATGGCTTTAATTACAGGAAAAAGGGGCCAGTGAGAACTGATTTTTACAATAGCTGAGACAATACAACTAATTTTCATGTTATAAGTTTTCAGGGTTTTTTTCTTTTTTAAAGAGAACACTTTGCTCTTTCAATTCTTGTTCATCATTTCTAAAAATCAGTATGTCTAGCATCCTCCTAAAATAAGTAACTATGTTAAAATCTAAGGCGTTTCAGCAGCAAGCACAGAACGTTCAGGATTCCGATGAAGTTTACCAACATGAAATAGCTTCTGGTTAAACTCCTAGAAGCATTTTGTTCTGGGTCATATCTACTTTACTTGAGGCTATAAACTTTGCTTTCCTATTAAGGAACAAATCCCTTTATCCTTTCATAAAAGACTATAATGTAATAAAACTGCATTAAGATCTTATAGAAAAACAAAACAGAACTCAAAACCAAACCAAAACACTAAAAAACCCAGTGATTATATACAAGAATTTTAGTGCAGTTTAATAAGTATGCACCTGTTCTCATCTCTCCCACATTAGCCTTTTGAGAAACTGCTAAGAGAAAACAGCAAATAATCTTGAGAAAGAAAAATTGAGCAGCAATGGGACTTTTTACTTTTAAAAAAATACTGGCTATTGCTGTTTACAATAAATATGTGGTTATGCAAACAGGCATATAAACAACCATATTTCACTAGTCATTGCATATTGGCAGCCATAATCATCATTTTCATATCTTTTTTGCTTTTATGTCACCAGCTCATCTGCAGTCTTCTCTGTTCTTTATGAGCATTAATGCGACAAGATAGGACTCCATCCTTACTCTCCAACTCCAAGGCAAAGCCTCAAACCCCCTCAATGTAGCAGCACCAGTACTTCTGTGGGTACTGCAAGGAGAGCTTTTACCCCATCTTCTCCCTCTTGTAAACCCTAGGGGATTGTATAGTTACCCAGAGGGAAGCCATTGGGATTACATTATTAACACCTACCCCAAAACACACATAAAGCAAACACTTCTCTGCTTCTGAGATATGTCCCGGGTTTGTGCTATAAGCAAGATCTATATGACAGATGCTATAAAGTTTACATTGACTTTGTGAGGCTTTGCATAATTCATCCACAACCAGTGCCACGCAGCTATCCCACATGCTGCTGTTAACCTTGAATAGACTTTTCCATCTAGTCACGCGTTTACCGTGGGTCAGACCCTGTGGTCTTCCATTTGCTCAAATACCCCATTGAAGGCAATGCTGGAAGGTCAACTTGCAAATGCCACCCTCTCTCTGTGTGGTGAATAGCTCCCATTGAACCCACTGGGATTACTCATGGTGAATAACTACTAAAGAGAGCAAAAGGAGCAAAATCTGGTTCTCATTAGGGACTGCCAATCTGAAAAAAAACCTCCCTCAGTCAGTAGTACCACTCAGGCAGAGCAACTCTGCTGGTGAGAAGCTACCTAAGAAAGGCAATGTGGCACAATTTGGCACTCTAGTTTAGCATGTAATTCTTTAAAGCATCAGTTAATTATCCAGGCATGACTACACAGACGAACTCTCTCCCAGCACAGTTCATAAACAAGGATAATCTTATACCACAAAACACAATTACCCAGATGGTTATTGGAGGTTTTGGGAACAGAAGCAATTTCTCTGATCTGGTAGATTTAAAAAATAAAAGCTGAATTTAAAAATAAAAATCATACCACACTTGATTCCCAAGTAGTTAATTACATATTATCATGGGTAAATACCAACAGGCTCCAATTATGCAATCTTATTTTATTGCTGTTGGAAACACATTTATAGCCACTATATAATGTAAAGATTTAAGTCAATATCTGAATAAACAGTCTGGAAAACACATAATTTGTACTCAGATTTGGTTACTAGCATGATTATCATCTGCCACCTGCAGGAAATAGCTGTGATACCGCAACTAAGTTCCACAGATGGAAGGTCTGGTTGCTCATGCAACAAGCAGAAATGTCAGATACGCTCCTTGTACCCAGGGCCTTATTCCTCTTGCACCCTCTGGGAAAGTTTAATTTGCCGTGGGGTTATTGGTGTCCTTTCATGGAGAAGCAATAACGCGACTTTGTTTAAACAAACAGAAATTTAATTTGCTATTGAGAAAAATGTTATCTTCCTGTGTCTGACCAGAAGGCAAGGTATATGGTCTGGAACTAATGCACCTAGCTAATCCCATCACAGGCTGGCATAGCTGTCTTTCTACTCTGCACCATCCTCATAAAGGATTTCTTCCTCTATTAACATAGTCTAGCATTGTCTTTGAGCCTCATTTGAAGAGATTGACCATTCTGACTTTATGGTGGCCCATAAAACCCTCAAGGAGAACAAAACCTGCCCATTCAAGACATCTGTTCTCACCAAAAAGAAAAGGACAGGGTTTGGACAAGGTATTCCTCAGAGAGCCAGAACCTTGTAAGTTGCTCCCCTTGCCAGCAAACCAGAGTAGTAATGCAAATAAGCTGGAGAGTAAATCCAAAGGCAGCACGGCAAGACCAACTTTTCTCTCTCCCTTGTGTGGAACAGGCTGAGTAGTAGCATGACATGCAGGTAAGACCAGCAGTTCTTGTCAGGGTGCTGGCTTATTGGATGTGACTGGTCGATCATGGAACTAATTGTATTGGTATCATTTTGCACTTGGCAGGTCTCCCCAGGTGAGGGGGGAGACTGAGGCAGGTGCCATAGATTAGAGATTCAGAGCTTTTTTTTTTCTCAATATCAAACCCTGGAGCTTAAGCAACTGATATTTGTATGCCTGACAGGTTTAGAACAACAGCCCAGGGTTAGTGTTTAGATAGTGATTTCATTCAGGGAAATAGTGCCTTTCTCTGCATATCGTTCAGTTATTTCTGAGGTCAAAGGAGGAGAATAAAAAATGAAGATGGAGAATAAAAAACTAAGGAGAATAAAAAATGAAGTGATTTTTTTGAAGGTTATCCAGGTCTGCGGGATGGAGTGGAGAAAGAAAAAGAGAATACCCATATCAGGACCTAATAAACTTCTAATTAATTCCTCATTTTCTCCACTAACTTGTTTCAGCTATTATAAAGCAGACAGCTGTTTATAGCAGCAAATAATATTAGCCCCGAAAAGCAACATAAAAAATCTAAAACATTGAGCCACACTTTAGCAAGAATTAACATGGGCATCTACTACCACATGCCTCCTGTGGAGGGGAAGGGCCAGGCCTGCCTGAGGTGTCAGCACTGGGCAGGAGCACCACATCCCACTGCAGTGTGCAGCATTTGCTTCAGGAATACTGACCACAGCCCATTCCCATGACACCAGTGCACCACCAGGCACCCGCCTACAAACACGCAGAAGAATGTTTCAGCATTTGCTTTCAGTCAAAAGCCTTTGTTGCTTCACGGTGCCTTTTCTGTTCTTACAAGGTAGCTGTGCTTCAGGCCCCTCAAGTTTTCTCCCCTCTGCTGCTCTTAGGAGGCTGACACCTCTCTTACAGCAATATGGTCTATTGCCTACACTTAAGGGCAAGTGGTCCTTATTCCAGAGACAAATTTAGCTGTGCCTCGTGCATACAAGTTGGCTGAGATTTGCTCCTGTAAAGCCTGGCAAGGGTCTGATGCAAAGAAAAGACTCACAACTAACACAACTAAAAAACCTGCCAGCCACAGAATCAGCAACACCCCTCCCCAGCCTGCCCGCAGACAGAAGTCTGACCCCTTCACTGCAGCCATTGCTGCAGCGATGTTTGTACCCAGGGGGAGCACGTGGCTGAACCGAAACACTCGCCTTGGAGCTTATGATCTTGCCAGGACAATTCACCCAGCCCTTTGTCCAGGACATGCTGGCCTCTGGCTATGGACCAGCTGTTCAGCAGCAAGAGCCTGCACCACACAGTTGCCTTCTCCAGTGCCAAAAGCAGGATGAGGTTACCCAGAAAAGCGCTCCCCTCCTCAAGCAAAGGTGGGGGACAGGGCCCTGGCCTTATGTCTGTGTACATACTCCATAGCATCCATGCAGTGAGACCAGTCTTCCTCAGAAAGCTCAGGACTGCTGCACAAGTAAACAGACCTCAGTGCAGGAACTCGGTCAATTGCTCTGCAGTCCTGTGCTCTCCTCTCCCTCTGTGCCCTCCTCCCACGTTAAACCACTGAGGGAAATTAGCTGTCAGCACTAGTCTACTTGGCATTTTTTGCTGTAGATCAAGGAAATCGTGGATTTTACCAAACATGGTCCAAAAGATTTAAAATCGTGTATGTAGGTATAAACATATGTATAGATAAATAGACCTCTGTGTGACTATGGCAGTGTTTTTCCCTTCCTCTTCCTCTCTTTCCACCCCCTTTCCCTTCTCTCAGTTTCTCAGACAATAAGTGGGAAACAACCTTTTTTCTTTTCCCCAGCCAAAAATTAATTCTTGCTCAAAGCTTCCAGAAAGGGTCAAGTCTAAAGGAAGCATCTGGTAAATCTGTTTTTGTATTTCAGTGGGAGCCATAGCCCTCACATCCCCTCCCCTTGCACCAGTCAGCACAACAAGCACTTGTGCCACTCTGGGAAGGGTTTGCTCTGCTGCACACGTGTGCACAAAGACACACTCAGCGTGACTTCAGGCAGCCCTTGGATGGAAGCAGCTAGGTATGCTGCATGCACAGACAGAGCGGATCCCTCTCATCCCGCCAGGGTTTCCAGTTGCTTTTTTTATCCCCCTGAGTACAGATGGACCCTTTTGGGTAGTTTGCTTGTGAGTTATATGATAAGGGGTTGTGCTTGCAGGGTCAAAGTCACAGCATTGGATCCTATCATGTAACATACTGAGCTGACCAAAAAAAAAAAAAAAATTTGGCTTCTCTCAGCACATCCAGGGACATGCAGTGAATGAAGGGAGACTGAGTCTGATCCTCAAACATATCCACAAGTGACTCCAATCCTGTGATACAGTCTGTGCACGTATTCGAAGTCAGTCAGGGTAAAACACTTCATAGAATAAAGTGAGAAATTGCCACAACTTTAAAATAGCCAGGAAAGTTCTCAAAAACAAACAAACAAACAAAAAAATCAAAACAAAAAAACCCAAACAAACAACCCACCAACCAAACAAAAAAAAAAGGCAAAAAAACCCACAAAACAAAAAAACCCCAGGACTTACTTTCCTCTTCATACCTACAGAAAAGCTTTAAAGCCTTAGAAAATGTACAGTCAGCCTCTTGCATTTCCTTACTAAATACAAAAAGTTCACAGCAAATGCAAAAACTGAAAGCAGCACTTCTGGTCAATGAGCAACAGTACCTCCAAAAATATGATCTGAATGGGGTGTGCAATGGCAGAATAATTTTTTTAACTTATTCTGTAACTGGGCAGTAAGCATGAGCAGTTGCTGTAGCTGACAGCTCATGAGCCAGCCCAAGTTCTGCTGGGAAAGACAGTGGGAGAGGAAAGGGCAGCGACTCACTAACCTCCTTGTAACATAGTTCAAGGAGGAAGTAACTGAAGAATCAAATTCCTAGCAGCAATACCACCTGCAGAGTTTATAGCCCTATATATTGTATGAACTGGTTTGCTTAAAAATCAGACCAAAAGAACAGAGAGATTATAAAACAAACCCAGAAACCTGTGGGAACCATAGGGTACTGAGATCTCAGCTGAGAAGCTCAGCACACTCCAAGATTACCCCCATCAAGGTTGCTGGTGTTGACCACCTTGCTCTTATGCTGCAGAAAATACAATTCTCTCTGCTGTGTATGAAAGCTGAATGTGTTTGTGTCTTGGTACATAGTTGAATATGCATTTTTTGCAAAAATACTCTTACTTTCATTATCTACTTTTTCATCTGTTCTCCAGCAAGTACCTTTTGCTATTAAGAAGTTACATGCAAGTCTTTATGCACAGATCAGGGAAATTCCTATGGCTGTCACTTCATAAAATTGTACAGAAAATAAAAATTTCATAAGTATCTGCTTTATCCTGTAGATGTAGTAGTTCGAGTCTACCAGTTTAAGGATAGTTCACAAGACTGCTTTGACTAAGCAGTGAAACACCACTCTAGAGAATCCCCTGCTGTAGCTATAAGTTTAGACTGTGAAATTAGAACTAGAGGTAGGATCTGTTGTTCCTGTCTTCCAGCACCATCTTCTGACAGAAAGGACTTGCTGGACCTTAGGTAGCTCAACACAAAGACAGCCAATGTTGAAACTATTGAGTTTTGCTTTATTTATCTCAAAATAAACCAAAACCCAGCAACAACAAAATCCCTGCTAGAATCCATTTTAGAAGGAATGAATATACAGTACACAGTTTCTGAGAGTAGAAAGAGAATAGGCAACCACAGAGGAAGTTTAAAGCTACTTCCCTTCTGTCACAGACTTTAATTCAGAAGCAGCTGGAAAACCATTCCAGGTGATTTCAGTTTCTTACAGGGCCATGTTTCCATCAACATAAGAGGCTAAGTTTTCCTTATGTTTTAAGGGCTTCATCACAATCAGTGAAAAGATAATGATAACAGTGCCCTTTGTATCAGTACATAACAATTCGTTACACATGTAGCATTCAAAAGACCAAGGCCAAGGCCCTGCCAAGCGTTTCTATATGTTCAAGAGCAAAATATAATTGTATTATGTGCACAGTTAGATTTGATGTATGTATTTGAAAAAATGCATTTCAACTCTGTATTCCTTATAATTTTAGTGACATTCTCCATATCTTCCTGTTATATTAACAGAAAAGTAATAAGAACACAAACAGCTGAAAAAACCCACTCCATCATTTACCTGAAAATAAGGGTATCTGCCTTACCACTCAAAATTAGTATGTATCAAGGCTTTAATTATGTATCTGCTTCTGTTTAAACACCATTTCACACCAACTATAATAAAAATCACAAATCCCTATAACCAACCTAACTTCACTACTGAAATGCAAAAGTTTATCAAGATATGTTTCAAAAGAGCACTGGCCCTGATTCTGTGTTGGGTAGTTGTGTGGTAGATGTGAGAGGTGTTGCTGCACCCATATGAAACACTGTGTAAGATCAACCTGCACAAACAGCCTTGTGCTAAAAAGGAATATCCCCCAGTCCATCCTTGTACAGAACCATTTTGGTTAGTGAATTTTGACACTGTCTGCCAAGGGTTCCCTCCTTACTTCACAGTGCTTTTATATAATGTGCATTATTCTATCTGTTTTAAAAGACCCATGAAAGCTGCAAGCAGTAATTCAAGTCTTCTCCTTAGGAATTACGGACCTTGTTAAGACAATGCATGAGCCAAAAGGAAAGTCCTTCAGCAGTCTGCCAGGGTGCTCCATACCATGAAAACAGAAACATCAAATTATCTGTGTCAGCTCAAAGTCAGCTTTTGAGGAGGCCAAGCCAATCTTGAATGAGCAGAAGCTCCTTTTCTATTTTTAGGTGGGCCCAAGAAAATATCTTTGCCTGTTCACTTTGCTACCAAACATTGCTTACAAAGAATGAAAGCCAAGGTGGCCCTGCATGACAATCTTGGTAAGTAACTGGCTTTTGGAAGTCTGTTTGAGCTCTCTTTTGCAGTCAGCTGGCATGCAGATAAAGAAAGGTGAAAAGGCTATTAAAACCCAGGACTATTTCAGTATGAACACGTTTGCTCTGGCTTTTGAAAAGTGCATACTATCAATGAAAAAACTGTTTTAAAAAATTTATTACAGTGCAAAAGGTGACACTGTGGGTTTGTTCAGGGCATTACTGAGGTGCGCCATACAATTCAAGACTCAGCAAATATAGCCCATTATACAACCCTTTACATATTTGTATGAATTATTCATAGAATCATATGAATCATATAGAAGGGTTTGGGTTGGGAGGGACCTTAAAGATTGTCTAATTCCAACCCCCCTGCCATGGGCAGGGGCACCTTCCACTAGACCAAGTTGCTCAAAACCCCATTCAACCTGGCCTTGGACACTGACAGGGACACAGCCACAACTTCTCTGGGCAACCTGTTCCAGTGTCTTACTTACCTAATAGTGAAGAATTTCTTCCATATATCTGATCTTATTAATGTCTTACACTACTGTCTTTCCTTCACCAGTGTGAGGTAGGTCTGGCTAGTGAAGTATAACTGGTAATCTATTTTATATGTGAATAAAATACTCTTCGGAATGCTTTGCTATAACATTCAGCTCTTGTTTGCTGTTCGTTAAATGTATTGTTTGAAATGCTACCACCAGCTATTCATTCTTTTTCTGAGCAGTGATGCCATGACAACCCCCACGTGACTGGCTACAAGCATACCACAAGTCTCCAGGGCTTTGCTTTAGAAAAAACTCAGACTGGTATTACTCACACTCTATTTTTTTTTTAAAGCCCAGTTTCAGAGATGCTTTATTTTGTGCAAGATGCGTGGAGCCTACCATCAGTTCTACCCGTTGGCAACAAATATCTTCAGCTAAAGTGGGACAAAGCAAAGTAGGAAGAACACAAGAAAAGGGTAGGTACAACTGTTTGATAAAGAGCAAGGGGCCTTCATGAAAGAATATGCTTACCCCAAAAGACAACTGCATCTCTCTATTCATTCTTAATACTGCTGTGAAAGCTACTGATCAGCAATTACATACAAGAGACATGTTTTAAGAATATCCATCAAATATAGGTATAGCTTTTGTGTCCATTTAGGGTTATCATAATGATGTTCATCAAATTTAGAAGTGAAAAAGATTGAGTTAGTATTTGCTCCAAATCAGTAATAATATAGGACTGTGCCCTCTTCAAATTCCATAATAATGAATACCAACAGTGATGATTCACTGTATTGCTACCTTAGAAATATTGTATCACAATTAGCTTTAATACAAAGAAATAGTTCTTCATTATTTCCAGACTGGGTCTGTTTCATGAACTGTATAAAAATACTTTCCTTCCTTCCTTCCTCCCATAATTGGACTTGAAGGTGGAAAAAAGTTAATGATAAGGTAGAGAACTGAATTTGACATATCTTTCTAACTAAATTGACAATATTGAAATAAATAAATAATTTTCTTTCTCTGTGAATTAACCTCAGGAGGCTCACTAATGTATATAAGCATGGCTATTTAAACAGTGACTCTTTTAAAGCAGGGAACTGATATTAGTGTAGCTGAAATACTCTCAGCATCCCCTGTGCATCCCAAACTTCCTTTGTTCAGCATACAGAGCACTTCATATATGCGTAAGGCATTCAGGGGCCAAGAATAGAGGTTAGAGATCAGCATGATATGTAGTGAAGAAATGTATTTACGGAGAACAAAATATTTCTCATGACTCAACTGTTCTTGGATTAAACACAACTGCTAATTTCTGAGTGCAAGCAAAGAGCAAGAGTAACTATCATGTTAGGCAAAGGATGGCTCAGAAAGTACAGAATTTTGTTCCTTATTACAGGCTTCTCACCAAGCAGCAACTAACAAGGTCTCCAGTGGCCAAAGGGTGGCCTTTTCAAGTGCCCCTGTGTTGTCATGCTGAAGATCCTAAATTCCTATGCTGGTTGCCCAGAAATTTCATTGTGCCTTCTGCTAGCATGAACTCAGGCTTGCTGCAGTGAACAGCAGCTACCAGAGCAGAGGTACCTACAGCTGGGGTACCTGGGGCAAGCAGGGCAATTCACCAAGTTGTCCTGAATGACATAGCCCCCTGTAGCACTGGCTTTTGCCCTGCCAAGAGAGTCAGGAATTGCTCTGACAAAACATAAGGGTCTCTGCTTGATGATGTGAAGGCTTTGCATCGAAGGAGCTCACAAAAAAAAAAAAAAAAAAAAAGAACCAGAGCAAGAGAGAAAGGGCAAAAACAGGGAGCAAGGAAGAAAACAAGGTACACTTCCTGGAGAAGTCTACTAAAAAGATGGCAGTGTTTAGGGACAGGTTATCATTTTCTCCATGCTGGAAATGGACAAAATATGTCAGCATGTTTTCATGAACACAAGAGCAAATGCATCCAGTCTGAATAATTTCGCTATTTTCTTAATAGAAAGAAACAGGGAAAAAATTCAAAAGTTGCATCTCATGTCTGCAACATTCTGCATAGAATTAAATACAAAATGGTTCCAAAACCAACTGGAAAGTGCCACAAGAGACAAGGGTGGGCTTAAAAAATGCCAGAGTTTACCTTTCACAGCTGTGCATATAAGAACAAGACACAAATTACTCACAACAATTTCCAGAAAATGAAATGATATTGAAATAAATTCCACAGAATAAATCTGGTTTCTAAAACCACCTTTTGTTGTTTCAAATTCGAAACAGTTTTCATATCTATAAATTAAAATCACATTTTGCATAAATATCATATTTTGTTCTTCACACTTGTGATTTCTACTGACTGGTACAATAACAATCCTCTTTTACAAATTACATGTCTTCCTAAAGTTATTTTTAAAATAACTCAATATCATGATAATTTAAAGCACCTGAAGAATCAGAGGACATAGCAGCAGCAGAAGCCAAAACCGTCAGAGATTTAGCAAGTTTAGTTCTGCCATCCAGTAAAAATCAGCTACTTAACATGATGGGATCTAGAAAGGATTCAGATGAGCGCTGTCATCACTTACTGAAATCAGATGGAGTCAAGAGCAGTTGGCCCCTTCTGGGATCCCACCTTCTCTGAGATGATTACCACAAAAAAAGCAGCTGAATGTTTTCACAAGAAGCCAAGCAACTCAAGCCAATTTCAGACAAAGCTAGAAACTGCTAAACATTATTCCAGTCAATGCTGTAAATTATTTATTCTGTTCTAAAAGAAAGAAACCTGTCCTGGCAGTATGTATGACAATCTACTCTCAGGGATTCAAGCCTGCTCCTTGGCTCATCGCAAAGCTGCTATGGAAAGAGACGTGGAAAACTTGTGTTGCACTCAGGCAGTGCTTTGGTCATGTCCTACACTGAGGGATTTGTGTTGGTGCTGTGCCTGCTGCCTTTACTTGTCAGCCTTTTAACTTTTAAAATAGCAAGTATTTTTCTCTTCTTTCCATATCACTAAGTCTGCCTAACAAAAATCATAGTATCATTGTTTTACCTGATTCCAGTCTCATTTCCAGCAGAACCCCACTCTGAGAGAAAGTGGTCTCCCTTCTAAATCCTCGCTCCACTCCCTGTTGCCAGCTTTTCTTCCATGAGGTTTACATAGTCCAGCACAGCTCACAGATTATTCTTCTCCCTCATATGTTGCATGGCTCTTTAGATCAGATGGAGATAAATATTGTTATGACAGAACTACCAACTCCATTAGAATAATTAGATCCACAGTGTGCTTTTGATGATTGTTCTAATGTGCTAATAAGAAGAGACCTGGGAATACTTTCAACACAAGAAGTCCTTTTCCAGTATTCTTACCTCTCCAGTAGCATCCTAAGTGTGCATCCCTCTGGAAGACCTGGCTTATTTTATAGTACCTAGTACTTTCTTATACTAGTCTTTTTATTTCTGCTGGAGGCTTAACAGAAACTGCCTGCCTTCTTTTAGATAGTCATTTCTGTATCGCAACATCAACATAACTGTAACCAGACTGCATGCATTTTTACATTTTTCCAGCACAAAGGGGACTTTGCATCTCCAGCAGACTTTGGAACAACTGGCTTCAACATTTTTATTTTCCACTACTCTTCTTCTGGGCAAGTCTGGCTTTGCTGATACAACTAACATATGTTTAATAGTGTTACTGCTGGCTAATGAAACAAAACATGAGAATTGAAAGATTTTCCATAATGATATGCAAGGGTATTTCCAACAAAATGGAAAAACATTTAATTTCTGTTGCAGATCCAGACGGCAAAACCAATAGTGGACAGTAGTGCCCCTGCAATATATGGCCACCTTCATCAGAATTTAGGGAAGCTGAAGGTGTAGTATCAGCTATTTCACTGGGCACTAGCATGCTTACCTTCAGGTAAGCATGCTAGTTTCCCCTTAAAGGAAACAAAGAGACTACCAGATGGTCACAATTTCAGGGCTTTTTCTTTTCCTCGGTTCAGTGATTGTTGTGACAGGACTATCGGGATGCACGAATAGCACATTCTTGGCAACATTAAATAACTCACTTTAGGATTATTGATGAAATCAGAGTGCTTAACAAAAGCTAAATATGTTCAGATAGCTCCCTACAATGTACTTCTGCACAACCATGAAAAAAACCATTGCAAATAACAGGAATAGCACAATCATCAAGATACACACAGAGCAAAGAACTGAATAATAGGATGTTAACATATTCAAAGCACAAGAAATAACAATGGATAGCCTTGACTGGCAGTTATCCTTCAAAATCTTACTGCTCCCAAGAGACAAGTTTTTATTAAAGGATGAGAATGGAAAAGAAATTGTTAGCTAATTAACTCTGCTCACTAAAAGGAAACAACAACAATTTAAAAAAAAAAAAAAACAAATGTGAGTGAAGTAGAAAATATGTGCAGCTAAACCCTGTCAAAGACTTAATTTCTAATGCAGTGCCCCTCAGGCAGTGGGAGCATAGCCCATATAAGGACTTTGGAATTAATTTCCTTAAAATTGTTTATCATCTCAATGTGTGACATAATCCCCAGGCACCTTAAAATCATTTCACTAACAAAACAATTAATTTCTTCTTCATGCATAAAATCACATGCTATATTAGGATGTGGATTCAATTGCTGCTGTTAGTTTTTTTCCCATTACTGTAAAAATAGCACTGATTAGTTCCTTTGAAAATGAAACATTGCATAATTCCACACACAGAGATTAACAACAAAAACACCAACAGGGACCCACTACTCTTAGGCATCCTCCTCTGAACCACAGGTTCTGATACCTGAAAGTGAGACCTGTTCTTTCTCATCCTCCTCCTTCCCATACTGCTATAGAAGGAGAGGAGGAAAAAAAAGATGTTGCAATCTTCTGGTAACCAGTTCTTCTTTACAGTCATTCTCCTCAGCGTTATTCAGACCCAGATGAGATGACTCAATGAACCAGTTTTAGGTACCTTTATACTGCAGTGTGAGCAGCATCTGGCCTTTGGTTACAAAGCCCAGCAAACAAGGCAGATGCACTAGATTCCCTCCGGAAACCTGCTACTTAACATTAGCCACTCAAAACTGTCAAAGCTGGATAAACAGGATTTTCTCTTCATTTCGTATAGGACTTGACATATCTTTGGAGTGCCTAGAATCAAATACGGGGAAAGAAAGCATGAGAAAGGAAAAAACTGAATTAGTATGCTCAAAACAAGACTATTCCTTCAGTGATTCTGTTCTGAGAGCCTTTTGAGGACAAGATGTTAAAGTCCAGCTATGAAAAGTGTGCTTTCTCTGTTTTCCTCCACTCAGCCTCTCTCTAGTTATCTCCAATTCAACCGTACTGGAAAAGGCATTATTTTTCTCTTCACCTCTCCCACATTCCTCCCCAATCTCCACAAACACAGTTTTATCACAGACCTGTGTTCTTTGAAAAACAGTATGGTAACATTTTTTACAAATTAGACAATACCTCTGGATATCCAAAGAGTTTCTCTCTCTTCCGCTGGACTATTTCAATTTTCATCCGCTTTTGACACAGTTAACTTTAGAGATTGAGATTATTACTATCTTCCATTTTAAAATCAAATTTAAAAAGACGTAAAATCATGCTAACAATGAAAAGAACTAGCTTATACTGCCTCATACATCTCTCTCCATTTGTTCATTACACTCAGTTGTTGTTTCCCTCCTTACACCAGCCTGCAACCCCTCCAGGACAAAAATGGCTTGAAATTTAATCCAAATCTCACTGAAGTCAATGCAAAGATTACCATTTGATCCAAAGCCCACCAAAGATAATGGAGAAAGTTCCACTGACTTCACAAGAGTCTGGATATGTCCCATCATGTACACTGTCCATAATAGCTCTAGATTTTGATGAGAACCTATGAAGGCTGCTGGAGACACAAATGATAATGATGGTTCTGGAAAATATGTTGACAAATATTTATAGAAATTCTGCTTACACTGATGAAATGCATTCACTAGTCATGGAGGCTGCTGCTGTGGTTGCAGGAAGGTGTTTCAGAGTCAAATTCATTGCATTGCAAAGGGCTTTCTCTCCCTGTGTCACTGTGAAAAAGATGAAAAAAAGGTACTCTCAACATTAGCACAGAGCTTTACCTGATCAGTGTCTGTCCCATTCTGTGTGGAGAAGGGGACACCCTGTTAGGTATCTATGATACATCACTGCTCCTTGTTATGACCTTGTAAAAACAGAAGCATTGCTTTATCCTTTCTCTACACAAAGCTGGAGGAATACAGACTTTCTGCCATTGAAAGAGACAACTGTTTGCTGCTGGAGATGTCCTGCATCATGAGAACAAAGGGACAAATTGACAACAAAAATGACTATAAGGCCAAAAGGTAACATCAGCAGCACTATTTCTATGTAGTTATCAAGTTACCTTCTCAGTGACAAACATAGCTAAGGATCAACTGCTCTGTTAAGGACACGTATTTGAAAGGCAACCTAAGGTATAATCAACACTTCAGAAAGCTATTTTCTTGCCCTGTCACATGAAATCTGATGCCAGGTCATTTTCCTCCTAACCTCTGCTGAAGAGAAGATGGCTTTAAATTAATTTTTCAGTCTAATAACTAATGGAATGAAAAAAAAAAAAAGAGAGGGGGAACATTGCCCTACTTTAAGGAAAAAATTAAAGCAAACCTGTTATGTCTCAGCAAAGCTGTTGATCCTGCTAAGTGAGTCATTGCTGCTGACTTTGCCAGTTGTTCCTACAGACACCACCGGAAAAAGGAAGACCCAAAGCTTAGAGATGAAATAAAACCAGAGCAAAAAATAGAATTAAAATGAAAAAAAAAAAAACTGGAGCAGGAAGCAGGCAGAAGCAAAAATTTTATTTAATGCTTAAAGAAGACCAAACAAAACATGCCTCCATCACTGGAGAGAACCATCCTACATATTTTTGATTCAGGAGGAAATTCACATCCCAAATAGGGCACGGCAAAACAGCCAACAACAGGAACAGGTTTTGAAGTGAAGAGAATGGTTTGTATAGCTCAAGTGGCAATTGTTATCGCCTGTGATTCATTTACAGACAGACTACTTCATGACAAAATGACTACTCATCAGGTCCTAAAGTGTCTCCAGACAGCAAAATGCCGATCAGGTGCAAGTGACCTAGGTAGAACTCACTACACATCACTGTCATGAATATTTGCACAGTTCCTTTGCTGAAGCAGAGTTGGTCATGGCCACATCATGCAAATCCACATCATAGCACTTATGGCTTGTCACTAGTGAATAATACCCAGATCAGTGCAGGCATCAACAAGCATCAGTTAATTCCACTGCTGAAGGTGTGATTCCACATGATATAGAAGGAGCAGAGTATCCTCCCTCTCTCCCTTCACAATTCAAGTGGCAAACTCCCGTTGTTTTCCTTGGATCAACTCTGGTGTTCACCAAACCTCTCCATTAGCTAGTTAAACTTGAAACAGCAGCAGAAAAGTAACCCAGCAAAACCAAATGAACCTGGATGGCTTTTCTGCCACTTTCTGAAAAGTCATGAATTTCAGGGCTGTTGCAAGGGTTGGAGAAGATCATACACCTGAGAGTAGTGGGGAGATGAGCAGGGGAAGGAAAAGAGCAAGACCTTTCCTTTTTTGGTGGCAGGAGACTGCTGAGGTCAACTCAGCTGCCTGGGAAATTGCAGTCTAAGAACTCACAGAACATTTCCAAGGCTTATCTCCACTATCTTCATGCTTACCAACTCGGTGTGTCATGTTTGTACACAAAAGAAATGTATAAACCAAGGTAACCGAAGTCAATGGTTAAACGCCTCAGACATTAGCCATCCCCTCACCCACAGTATTGTACTACTGCAATTCCAAGACTGGAGGGTTGGCATTAATCTAAGAAAAAACTATAGCATTGTTCCTTTTGTAAAATGTACTGAAACTCCATATAGGCAGGGCTGTGTTTGGAAGATACTGAACAAAGTCTATCATCTTATGAAGGACAAAAAGTTTGGGTTGCAAGGGCCGGTTAATGCACATCAAAGAGGAGCAAGTCCCTGTAGGGGACATATAAAACCTCAGGCAAATTTCCCCCTGGCATAAGATTGACAAATATTTCACATTTTGGGTTCCCAGGCATGGAACATAAACAAGTGTGAAGAACTTTGACTCTGCTTATATGGTTTACCCCACTACTTTAATTGAAGAAAAATGAAAGCAGGAGCTGAGGAAAGCGAACTAGGAGAACCGAGCCAATATGGATAGAATTACAAAGTCCCAGCCTCCGTATCAAGTTCAACGATGGCATGAGGATTGGCAACAACCTGAAAAATACATGGCCAACATTGCGAGATATCCTTGTGGGCGGTGTAAATCACAGAGCTGAAAGGCAGCCCTGAGCTTCTGTTCTTTTCTGCCTGGTTATTTCTGGATCGGAACTGCTCATAGAGCGCGTTTCGCTGTGCTTTTGCGCTGAGGATTAACTGCATGTGGCAGCCAGCCACACAATTAACAGCCTTTCATTTATACAGCCACTCTTATCAAATGAATCCCAGAGCGCTCTTCAGACTTTATTAGGTGATTTGTAACTGCTGTAGTTTCTACAGTCAGACTGTGCACCATGGAGAGATGGTGCTCTCAGAAATAATCTAAAAATAATGTAAAAAACCAGAAGCAATGGCTCACTGGTTCCTTGAGAGAAACAGCTTGACACTGCAGCAACATTTAAGGTGACCAAAAGGGCATATGCATTGGTGGCTTCAAAATCTGCACTGGGAAAATAACCAGCTTCTTATTTTTACTAGTAACAGATGTAAAGAAAATCAACAACAATATGGCTATAAGAGGCTTTAGCAAGCTTTCCCAGAGAAAGAAAATGGACTGTATTTAGCTTTTCCATGTCCATCTAGCAGGCTTTGAGCCCTCTAAGTCAGAAATTCCCAAATTTCCTCCCACACAAACCAGAGAGGACCTGCAGCACTACCCACCAAGCAGAGAACTGACATCAGCTCTGCCTTTACCCATCCTCCCTATTGCCTTGGACTGCCAGGCCTCTGTGGTCATCTGTCTTGATTCTGGAGGTATATCCTCTGCCGTGTGAGTCTGATTCAATATATATGGGTATGGCTTGTACTCACTATCTATATGTTCACTATATTCACTACCCTACCCATTACCTCTAGCCTGGGGCTGCTGAAGTAAATCTTTTTGAAGCCTGTAGTTTCTGAACTTAACGTAGAAGGATTTTCAAAGGTGTAGCTCATCCAAATCTGCCCAAGTCTTTGGAGGATAGTAAATGACATCTTTTCTATCCCAGGACTAGCCTTTTTCCAAATCTTTGGTCACAGTTCTAATTCCAGAGAACTTTCTCAGGAAAGGCAAAGCACTCAAAAGAAAGAGCAACTGCGAACAAGAAACTACCTCAACCTCTCCCCAGCTTCTGTCTGGAGACAATTATTGAATACAGCTGTATAATTTTTACTAAATCTTCTCAAAACTCTTCAGTCAAGGGCAGAAAGCAGGAATAGAAAGCTTCAACCAAAACAGTTAAGACTTGCAATTGAAAGAGAAGGTTCTATAGTGGAAAATATTAGTCAGCTTTAAGTTCTGTGGAGGAAACATTACAAACCAAATTATATAAAATGATATAAAAAAATAGTAAGGTTGTAAAGCCAGGTGCTTCATAGTCAGAAAGTACCAAAATTATGGAAAAGTAAATACATCCTGCAGCCTTCCACACATCAACTGTCAAGTCTGTGCTCTGTAATTAACAGGTACTACTGTTAAGTAATCACTAAAAACCACCTTTTTCCTCTCACCATTTTAGAAATGGGTGATCCGTTTTGAAGGACATTTGTCTTTTGACAAATAAACATACCCGACGGAGATGCCTGCTGCAAATTTCACCATCAGAGGAAATCCAGCAAAGTTACAGCTGAAAATAGGGTCAGAGGAAGTATTTGGCAAGATCTGCAATAACTTGTGCTACTGGATGATCCCTCTGTGCTTTTATAGTTCACCTGACACCAGTCCATGGTCAGACTTCAATAAAGGAGAAGCCATACTACTTCTTATCAAGTGTTTTTCTACTCTCCCCCTGTTGCAATTTAAAGCTTTTTACTAGTCATATGCTATAACAGTAGGAAAAAGTGAGAATCTTTTTTATATAAGGACATTCTTTACCAATCTCCACTGAAGAAACAACTTATCTGAACCAGCCTTTCCACTGGCCTGACTGATGTAAATTGCTTTGACTCTGGTGGCTCAGGCAGTTTTCATGAATGAAAGAAAAGGAGAATTCTCTTTCTTTCCTCCTGAAGAGGACAGCAGTAATATCACCAGCAAGCACTTGTCACCTTTCTTAGCTAACCGAGTTCTGGTGCCAAGAGAGTAATCCTGAAAATAAGTCATAGAAGGCTAGTAAATCAAGGCAGTGACAGGTTCTTTATTTATTTATATTGATTTCTCTTTTCTGTCAGGAAGAACAATTTAAAAACCAAGCATCTAAATGAGACAGGAAAAAAGAGAAAAGCAGATGAAACAAGAACATGTGAAAAGCAAGATGAAGGAAAGAGATCACGTTCACCATGGAAAGTGAAAAAACAACTAGAACAAGACAGAATTCCAGAAATAGCATTATTCCAGTAATCTCCTGGATTACTCCCTCTTGGATAATAATGGCATTTGGAAATTTTACTGTCCTTAGCCTTCTGCTTTGCCCTTTTTCTGAAAGTCACTCCTTTCCTGGCATGGTGGACCAGCAGAACAGGGGTTGCAAGGACATTTTGTGATTGCAACCCTATGCATCAGCATACTTTGATTTCCATAGTTTGAGTTAAAATACTGCTGTTCCTATGCAGACTATAACTTCTAGCATTTTAAAAACGAACTTGTGAGAGTGGTAACCTTTCCAACTATGCAGCTAAACTCCACAAAAGTTGTAAGCAGAACCCCAGAATTAGCTGTGCTGCCTGGAACAACCAGGTGGAAGGACCCATATAGTTCAGGATATTAGGGGGTTAAGTATTCTCTAAGAGTGTAGATATTAAAGACACTGTGTTCAGTACAGTGCAAAAAACATGAAGAAAAATGACATAAAAACCATTTCCCTTTACAACAGAACTCCTTTGAGATTATAACAGCTAGCAAAGAAGGAGCCTAGCTGGGAAAGGGACTGTAAACAAGCAGCTGTAGCATAACTAATTGATCTGATTACGATTCAGGCTTTTTTTCCACATGACAATTTTCAACTGAGTATCCAAGGTCTCTCCAGCCAGAACCCAGCTGGCTGACAATAAATACTTCAGAATGAGGTTTTTGGAAAATCTTCAGAGGCTCTGAAGCCCCTGATCCACTTGCTATGAATGAGGGAGGACCCTTTGGTAGACCAGCACCCTCCCACTACAGCAACACTGCCTTCTTTACTCACGATTTTATGCAATTTTTGTGTCGGTCACAGTAATTGCATTCACAGAGTAAAAATACTGAAAATACATAAAATTTGTTTCTAGCTTCCTCTTTTATAGGATTTAGCAGCTTGAAACAAGGAGAAACAGCATCACGTGACTGATCGACTCTCTGCATGTTATAATCTACCACTCTGTTACCCCATCATTTATCTGCAGTTCAGGGAACAGACATTTGTGTTCTGAAGTACATATTCTGTATTTCTTATTTTTAATTACACTTCTTCAAAAGAAAATGTGTATTAAAAACACAAATTGATCTTAGCATAGCCAAGCAGGATAGTAGCAGTTCTCTCAGAAGGGTCATCAATCGCAACCAAGCATTGACCCAGTATTACCTCTTGTTTTATCTGATATAGAATTTCATCTGCAATCATGTTGGAGGCTGCCAACTTTCCAAGCGACACCCCATCAATAATTATTTACTTTATGGCACTTGGAAATGCTTTCTAAGACATTTTGTCCTTTCTCATTTGCAATATGGATCAGTAAATAATGTTTGAAGTGTTAATGATGAAAACTTATTTTCTGAAGCACAGAAACTCTAAAATACAAGACTATTACTTTATAGTACTGAACTGAGAGTAGAAATAGCAGCTACTATAACTAGCACCTTCCAGTACTTCAGTGACTCTACCATACAACTGCAAACTGCTGGCTTCAGAAAATTCACAGTTTCCCAGGGCAGGATCCCCAAACCCACTGTGCTAGAGAGGAAATGTCACCATACCTAAGTGCCTGGGTCAAGAAGTAAAAAGGATTCTTGTTTACCCAAAGCAGTAGTGGGACTGGTCCGATGTGCTGTGGCAACATACATCCTAGAGTGCATTGAGTATGTCCAGTCCCAGTGTAGAGAGGTGACTGCCATGCAGTGATCAGGCACAGGCCTCCATGGGTGGATAGAGGTCACCTCAAGCCACCAGCCGTGATGGGAGAGTGCCAGGACAGACAAACTCAGCTTCTGTTGTGTGCCTGTGTTACAGCAATCACAGTGGGCAAGGATACATCAGCTGTTTCCTTCAACAGTAGATTGTTTCTAAAAGAAAGATTATAAACCCTTTAAACAAGAGCCAAAAAGTGACTTAATTAACCAAAACTTCCTTCACTATCAGAACGAAGATGCCAACTTGGCTTAATAGCAATTCTACTTTTGAATGAAAATGTCCTATGCCCTTATGGCTGAAGTCAAACACTCTGGAAGTCCCCTGCTTCATGTGGTTCTGGGTTGGATCATTAGGGCACTGCAAGGGGCCAGCTATCCTTAACAAGTTACATCATTGAACCCAACAAAATTCTTGTTTCCTTTTCTTCTTTGGAAGCTTAAAACTGAGATAATCATAACCTAAAATATTTTACCAAATACCACTTGCTTTATAATTAATTAGAAATCTTAATCTCTTTAAATCCGTGGCTCCAAAGTTAAAACACTTTGCTACTGAAGCACTGGTATCATTACAAACGAAATACTTCAAACAAAAGAGAACTAAAGTACCACTATTAAAAAAAAAAAAAAAAGAATGTTAAGAGTTACAGGAAATGTTAATCTGAGGGTCAAGTTCTGCTTTTATTTTCACTGCTGTAAATCCAGGCTAGCAGCCTTATCTTTGCTGCAATTGCTGTGGATATGATAACCTTACATTAAGAAACCATGTCAAAAAAATCCTCATTAATTCATTTTGAATTTTTAAAGATGGGTGGGCTGAGCTTAACTACCAGTTTACTGCCATGGGAAACAAGAGGTCACTCTCACCCTTTAATCTTAATCCTAGTGCTCTTCTTCCATTCTGTTTGTCTTATGCTTGTGCTCTCTAAACCCTGAGCAAGGTCAGCTCCAGGATAAAAAACATTTTTTTTTTTTAGAAAGGAGAATAGTTTTCCAGTGGGCTAACGAGTTGAATCAGTTCATTGAAGATGAATTTAAGACTATGCAGGGAAGGAAGGAAGAAGTAAAGCTGCATATGCCTTTGGTAAAGTAGAAAACTGTTTACTCACTGCCTGGCATTAAAGTAACTCTCAAGAGAAACACATGAAGTCTGAAAAAATGGTTGTAATTCAATAATCCATGTTGGTTACCATGGAAAAATCATGAATATAGACATAATTGGGGGTTGTCCAAATTAGGAATGACTAATCTGGTATATACACACACCACCCTTTTAAATGGACAAACACCAAGTATCACTGTATTGATTTTATTACTTCTTTATATTTACAAAATAAAAGGAATATTATTTAAACATTCCCAATTTGTATTTTTTTTTTTTTTACATGGAGTTTTTATGATTTCAGTATAAAACTATTCACCTGGATTTCCAGGTCCTGAGTTTAAGCAAGAATAATGAGCTAAAACTATATTGCCTGCAGTTTAAAAAAAATTGAATTAGGCCTTCCGAAAAGTGTTGCACTTGTATTATTGCATTAAAAGTTGTGAAAGTGAAATCTGAATTGCAAATCTTTTTTTCCTTTGCTCTTAGGAAGTTAAGAAACCTTCTTTTGAAAGGTTTTCATTTGACGCAGCAGCAGGAACATGAATAAAATAAAAAAAAATAGAAAAAAGAGAGATACTAAAACAGTTGTAATAAAACTGTATCAGTGAGAATCTTTCACATTAGATATTGGGAAAAAATTCTTATTGTGAGGGTAGTGAGGCATTGGAACAGGTTACCCAGAGAAGCTGTGGATGCATCATCCACAGTGATGTGTTTAAGGAAATCTTAATCTAAACATCTGGAAGTGTTTAAGGCCAAGCTGGATGGAAATCTGAGCAACTTGGTCTCATGGATGGTGTCCCTCTCCATGGCAGGAGGGTTGAAACTAGATGACCTTTAAGGTCCCTTCCACCCAAACCATTCTATGATTCTATGATCTTTGTTTCTAATTCTATGATCTTTGTTCTTTCCCAGGACTCATGTTTGACTCTCATTTCTAACTTCACTAAAGTCAAATGCTCTATGTTTTAAATTGTTCCTAAAAATAAATGGTAATGTTTATTTAAGAAGGGATGTAGGATGTGTACGAACACATTTAACTTGTATGTGTTTAAAAACTAAATCAGCACAAAAGAAGAGCAAAGAAATCAGCAGGGTCATGCAGCAACCACTGGAGGTTACAAGGACAGAGTACAGCCCGATGGTTTGTTAATCTGTGGTTTATGCTGTTAATCTGTCCCTTCAGTATTAAAATAGTTTCATCCCACCATACACCCTGCTGTGAAGGATGGAAACACTACCTTCACCATAGCGATGAGGAACTCTGGCATAAAGTTTACTGTCACATTAGTCAGAGGGTCATATTTGCACCTGACTCCATTGTCACCTTTAGCATTTCAGGACAAGCCAACTATGCCACCAAGCAAATCAGCTCAGGTGTAAGAATTTAAACTCTTCTCTTAACAGTAATTCCACAGTCCCTAGCTACTTCTGCAATTTCAAGCACAGTTACCTAAGACTGTACATAGATAACCACAGAGTTCAAGGTCCAGGTTCTCAAGTAAGTGAGAGGCTGGTGCCCAAAATATCATGTGGGGATGTCACTTCCTTGCCAACAAGAGGTCCAGTTATTCTTTTGCTATTCTACAGATGAAAAGCCACAGTCTGAACAAACACACAAGCCACAATGTGTGGAAGCACTAGAGTTTGTTGGGCTACAGGAAGACACTGAATAACTTGTCATCCTGAAGTACTGTTACAGCTTTCCAATTTAAAAGCTAATTTCTACTGGGATTTTGTGAACAGTAACTATAAAACCATACCTGGAGGAAGATAAGGCACATCAGGAGAAAGAACATCCCCAGGGTAGGAAAGAAAGAGCCTACAGGAAGGAAGATGGAGACATGGTGGTTGCTGTGCTACTGTGTCAGAGAGGCAGGTAATGAAAAGCTTCCGTGCTTGCTGTTGTTCCAGCTCTCATACATAGTTTCTAGCAGAAGCAGCCAAAACAGAGTTAAATGAGGAAGGAAAGCTGGAATGGAATATCCTGGTCACCTCCACATCCGGCATCATCCTCTGTTCCCTTGTTAACCAAATATAACCCAGATTTATTTCACTGTCATGTTTTCTTTTGAATTAGCAGATTCTTTTTTTTTTTTTTTAATTAAAGGAAACCTTTCTAAAGCTGTAGGAAAACATACAATCTCAAGAACAAGGGTAATGATTACAGCCTTTTTATGTGTATGTAAAAGTGATATATTGCCACTCCTAACAATTCACTTCTCTGAAAAAAAAAAACAACAAAAAAGAGGTAACACCACAAAAACCATAGGGAAGTAATAATTTTCTTATAAATATATATTCAAATAATGCTGAAATATTTCTTTAGTCTACAGAAGCTTGACATTTACATACATTGTCAAAGGAATAGAAGAAAATTCTTTGGTAAGAAGAAAGATGCAACTTGTGAAGTGAATCAAAGCTACCTTTCTGCAGTGTTTTCTTTTAACATTTTTTAAGACTGCTAAGAATCTGACAAAAGGAATCCAGACCCAAAGGAGAAAGATTTTTTGCTCTTTCTTACCAATTTCATTGTTGACCATGACCAATGGAAAATTAATTTTGCATTCTGCATCAACCAGCAAATTTTGAGTCTCATTTCAATTTTAAAACTCATAGTTTTCTTCATGAATTAAGCATGACATCTAGTAATACAATCACTACAGTAAGGCTGGAATTTTAGTTCCTATAATACACTGATTAAACTCTGCCCTGAGGAGTTTCAGTTTTCAGCATGACAAAGGTTGCTTTGATTATCTCACATCTGCATTATCTATGTATAAGGGCTTAAGTACAGTGCCATGATTTGGAAGGCATGTGGAATCGTGCCTGTCATATATAATCTACACACATACGCACAAATTAAAGCCCATTGAGCTGGATTCCCTGGTGCCTCCTTGGAGCTCAGCTGGCATAGCTGCACTAAAAATTGGTCCCATTCTCAGGAGACAATAATTTCTTTCCTCTGCCTTCCCCCCCATCCTCCAGCTGTCCCTCCTGGGGCTACTTGCTGCTTCATTTTTGCACTCCCAGCACTTTGTTGTGGGGACTACAGCCCTCAAATTGCTCCTGCCACTTCATTAATACCGTCGGAAACAGAAGCATTTGCTGAACTGCATAATATTGATAATTGGTTTAATTTGGTCTCATTGTCAGAATTCTTTGCCACAGAAGCATGCAGGGCAAATCTGGCCAAGCTCTCTTAACAGCCTACATGGCACCAGTTTTGTTTCACTTCTAGGCTCCTTAGCTTGAAGCTTAGCACAAATTAGAATACATACTAACAGGTTACAGTTCAAGAAAACACAGAATTAACCAGGCATAGCTGGCATATCCCAGAGGACAACACACCTTGGATTTTGGGCTATCTGGTACACAGCAAATGGAGTGCAGCTGTAGCTTGAACACATGGACATGAACATCTGTGAAAACACAGTATGAAAGACAAGCAAAGTGGGTATAAACCCTCAGGAAATACTAGTCACCCACTCGTCAGAGTCCCTGCAGCTTTTCTACTTTCTGTGTTTCACAGCAGTTCAATCTCTCCTTTGCTACATAGGTTAGTACAGCCCTGAAAGCAAGTTTCTTGTGTGAAGTTAAAGTGCAAATTACTTCATTTTTGCTACTGCTTGGATTTCTTAACTGTGTTTTGCTGTGCTGATACATCCTGTATCACACTTCTAGAACATATTAGCAGCCATCAGCTAAAGCATTTCAGTATCACAGCTATATCCTAGGCTAGACAAAACGTGACTGATAGATTAAACAACATGAAAAGACACACAGGTTGGCAGACACACAATAAGGATACAGACCTTATTTGAACCTGACTGGTTCAAATTCATCGTTGATGCAGATATACATGGAGGCAGCCCTCTGTCCACTAGATTACACTAGAACATCAGCCAAAGTGAGCCTTACCTGGGAAAAATCAGTGATATTTGCAAACCCTTGATGACATCAGCTAAAAAAGTTATAAAACACAGATCACGTTAATGATATTCATGAAAACCTGCAAGAGTTTGCAAATGTTCAGATATGGGGAAAAAAAATCACATTCACCTTTGCTGGAAAACATCAGGAAAACAAAATTCCAGCAAATGGGTGCAAGTACACAGAGCTGGTCTGGACTTGAATCAAGATCAATTTCAAGTACATTAGAGATCCAATCTGAATGTTTTGCACAGTGTGTTTCAGGCTTTGATTTTGTGAGCTGAAGGCATGAGCCCATTTCCTCTAGGCTGAGTGCAACTAATAACAGCTGTAAAATAGTGCTGGCTGCCTGACAGGACATAATACTTTCATCCTCTGACCTTTCTGAGAAAAAAAAACAAGGTTGGCATAGATGTACTGGCACATTTTTTCCATCATATAACATATTATCCTGATGCAACTAATCACGAAACTGTAAACACGATTTTATTTTGATGTTTATAATTTCTCAGACTGATAAACACTTTCTGCTACTGAATTTATAAGTGTATACACGTTTAAAAAATCTTGTTTGTAATTCAGTGTTTTTATAATAAGAATGCTATGTTACCTCCAATACCAGAGGTAGACATTAGAGTTAGACATACTTGGTCTGCATGTTCTGTGCAATGAACATTCTTAATACAAGACACATGATCTACATACCAAACCTACCTGGAAGTGGGGGGAAAAGGAATGTCTCTGATTTGAGAGTTTAAATTATGTGCAAAAATAAAATGTTCTGTTTACAAGGCACTCGGCATTTTCAGACAGAAAGCAAATTTAAAAAAAACAAGCCTTCTTTACTTGACTGTCTAAGTATGGTTCTATATCTTAATTAGATAATCAAATTTGAATTAAGATGTTTGACTCCATTTTAAAAATGTTGTTCATCTGACCACACTTGTAAAGGCAAACAGCTCAAGCCAGTAAAATCAAAGGGTAGGCTAATTGTATTAAATTAAAGCATGCAAAGGACTTAGCTTTACAAGCCCTTCATATAAAGAACTCCTACTGCCTATAGGATAAGAGCCTTACATGGACATCCAAGACCTTCCTGGTTCTTTCAGTTCTACTTTTCATGCTTGAAGAGCTAGGTTGCCATCTGGCATAGGCTTGCAGCAGCTGCACAAAATTAACTCAAGCAAAGCATATTGGCACAGGAGTGATTAACAATTAGAGAGGACAAGTATTGCACATTAACTTATCTAAACAAAAGTTCGTGGGGAGTCCACACCTCTGAGTTCATCATGTATCACCTTTTTAGCTGTAGAATTTATTCTTTAGCCTTAGTGGTCTGGAGAAGGATTCATCCAAATCACTGCTACCAAGCATATTTTGCATTAAACTTTTAAGATTAAACTTCTTCTCTTAAACCACGCATGGTCTAGTCAATATATAGAGAGATATGTATATCTCACTAAAACTGCTCTTTTAATAAGTTCAGCAAGATACCTCAGTTTTTTAGTTTATTTAGATTTCCTAGTAGTTTCAAAGCTGCTCCCCAATAAACATCCTGTTTAACCTGAAATATAATTTGACTTAATTATGCAACTGAAGAATTAAACTTCTTTGCACAGAAGAAAGCAATAACCACTTCATAAGCTGAGAAAGGTATTTTATTGGCTTTAGAAAGACTGGCAAACTACCGAGTATAGTCATATTGTTCACAAAAGTGACTGGGATCTTTGCAGATCTTTCCACATGTGTCTTGGAATGTGTGGTGAACAAATCTCTCACATAGACTCATAGAATCATTTAAGGTGGCAAGGACCTCAGAGATCATTGAGTCTAACCACAAATCTAACACTGCCAAGTCCACCACTCAAATGTGTCCCTAAATGCTACAACTACACATCTTTTCAATATCTTTGGGGATGGCAACTCCACCACTTCCCTGGGCAGCCTGTTCCAATGTTTGACAACACTTTCCATGAAAAATTTTTCCTAATATTCAGTCTAAATGTTCCCACAACTTGAGACCATTTCCTTTTGTCCTATTGCTTGTCACTTGGAAGAAGAAACCATTCCCACCTCACCACAACTTTCTTTCAGGTGGCTGTAGAGAGCAATAAGGTCCCTCTTCAGCCTCCTCATCTCCAGGTTAAAGAACCCCAGCTACTTCAGCCTCTCCTCATAAGACTTCTTCTGATCCTTCCTCAGCTCCACTGCCCTTCTCTGGACAGGCTTCTGCACCTCAATGTCTTTCTTGGAGCAAGGGGTCCAAAACTGAACAAAGTGTTCCAGGTGTGGCCTCACCAGTGCTGAGTACAGGGGCAGAATCACCTCCCTGGTCCTGCTGGCCACATTATTCCTGATACAGGCCAGGATGCCATTGTCTTTCTTGGCCACCTGGGCACACTGCTGGCTCATGTTCAGCTGACTGTTGACCCCCAGGTCCTTTTCCGCCAGGCAGCTTTCTGGCCACTCTTCCCACAGCCTGTAGTGCTACATGGGGTTGTTGTGACTGAAGTGCAGGACTCAGCACTTCACCTTGTTGACCTCATACAACTGGCCTCAGCCCATTGACCCAGCCTGTCCAGATCCCTCTGCAGAGCCTTCTTGCCCTCCAGTAGATCAACATTTCTGCCCAACTTGGTGGCATCTGCGAACTGAGGATGTACTTGATCCCCTCATCATTGATAATGATATTGAAAATATCTTTATATGAGGAGGAAAAGACGGCTTTCTCTTCACATCACAGAAGTATGCTCTTTCTAAGCTCCAGATAAGGAATTTTGTATCCCATGGAAGTTAAATGTGTAGCTCCTTCAAAGCCCAGCTACTTGTGACTTGCTTGCAGAGAGTGGCCATGTTAATTTGACTGTGGTAAATGTGTGAAGTTCTAGGAAGTGGTTTTCAAACCATCAGTTTTCACAAGGTCAAACAATTCAACATAGTTGAGTCCAGTAAGATTGAAAGCCCAGACACAGGACAGAAGAGAACACAAACTGTTTCGATTTGAGAGACTGGACAGGAAGATAGAGAAAGCTGCCCTATGCATATGGTTTTGTGTTTAGACAGGGCTACCAACTCTACTCCTTTCATTTCTCACCCTGCTGCCTTGGGAATTATAAACTAGAACAAGTTCAGTGACCATTATCTGTGATTCTTGTGCAGAGCAACCCTGCTCTGTATGCACAATGAAGCCATTGTCACAGGCACACCAGATTCTACTCATCTGTGATAACAGTCACATTTCAGACACTCAGAGTTACCATGTTTAGAGCAAATATATGGCCTTGAACACTAAGTCTGGTCTACCCTGAACATGCGCAAGGCCCATGCCCATCTACAATCAACATCACAAGTGCAATAACTCTCACAAGTTCCTGATGCGCTGTTGAGCAGAAACTTAAGCAAGCATGTTAGCTGGGTCTGCATTCTGGGTGTCCAAGTAATTTATGCTGCCTGTAGAAAATGCTGGCAGGGGTGCTGTGGGTAAGGGTCTCCCTCCTGACAATGAACACAAGAAAACAGAGGATCTCTGAGCAGGTTCTTTTTCCCTGACCTTTGTGCCAGATTGTGATGACCTTAAGGTCATATAAAGATCAGTGAGATTGCCTTTTCTAAGCCTCAGTCCTTTCCTATCAGCCACTGCCAAGCAGGAGGAGAGGAAAGAGAACAGCAGCCTGCAGAAACTGGTTCTGTGGAAGCTGGGAGCTTTCCTCCTCCAGAGGACTCTTTTACAGGTCATTTGCAAGCCCAACTGAATCCCCTATATCAACTGGAAAATGGAATCTGATAAACTAGAGAAAGTTGATGATGAGAGACAGAACCTTGGACCTCTCTGAAAGTCACTTCTCAGGTGCACAGGCTCTCCCTCCAGCCATAACATTTGGGATCTAGAAGATCTCCAAAAGGGCTTGGATCAAGATCTAAGTAGATATGAAGATTTGTACGTGCTGTGAGGTCAGTTGAATGCTATCCAGCCAAGAAGGTGTTGGCTTTGCAGGAAGCAGTGGGATAACGCAGGTCACAGGTGAGTCAGTTGGCAAAAAATTGTAACATA
Source organism: Corapipo altera (assembly GCF_003945725.1). Classification (NCBI taxonomy): domain Eukaryota; kingdom Metazoa; phylum Chordata; class Aves; order Passeriformes; family Pipridae; genus Corapipo; species Corapipo altera. The sequence continues at coordinate 26,431,608 of NW_020884872.1, forward strand.
TATAACAGTAACACACACCAAAGCCAGTTTGCTGTGCTACCAAAGAGTGCATTAATCTAGAGCTAGAACAATCAACCCAGTAGTTAGGAAAAAAAAAAAAGAAAGGACCTCTTAAGACTCAATCCAAACCAACGGAAATACCACTTACAACTAACATCCAAATAACTGATCACATTTCTTCATGAACAAACATGTTGCTAATAGCCTGAAGCAAGCATAGACTCTAGTAAGGAACCAAACGGGAACAAATGAGATATTAAGCCTAAAGTTGACAAGCAACATTCCAGTTCCTGCCATATTTTTGGGGGAGGTGTATATTAGGAAGCAGATTATTCTATGGAATTTGCTACTTTTCTGTGAAATTTACCTAACTGTAGAAAAGTGCAATGCAGATGATCAGGTCACCGTTTATCTCTCTGGCCTTTGAAGGAGAGGTAGGGTAGTCTGAGGAACACAGATCAGGATCTCTCTTGACTTTATTTATTTTTTTGGTAGAGAGGGATAAGCAGGTATGTGCAGACACATGCATGTCTCCTTGCAACTATTGGGATCCAGGATAAACTAAGAAATACCATGGGCAGAAATTAAATTAAGCAATTTTAGAAGGGCATTTACACAATAATCATGAGACCTGCATTGACAAGATATGTTGTACAAGAACACAGTACTTATTCTCAGCCCAGGAAAAATTCTGCCTGTGACACAAGCTCTTTGTTATCCATGTCAGTAGTGAAGCATGCTGACATTTTCTTTGCCAGCTCATTGGCAGACTCTATTGAAACAACCTAAAACATTCCTATGGTAAAAGCAACCAGCCACCACAGCTACATTAACGTTACTTCTCTGTTTGCTAAAAGCAGTGTAAAAATATCCTCAGTTTCTGTGAAGCACAGTGAATTAAATTTCTAAGGGATTACAGACTAGCCCCTGGGTAAGTCTTCCATATCTTTCCTATCTACAGTAGGAACTCAGAGTACTCTCCCTCCTCCTTGTCATATTTATTTCTCCCAACAGTGACAAACAGTAACAGTGTTAACATATAAAATTCAAAGCATAGATGAGTTAAGGGTCCTATAAGCAGGTCATCAAAAACAGGATTTTTCTCTGCAGACATTTGAGGAAGGGGTTGAAGTTGTGATTGCTTTTTGTTTCCAGTCGCTAATGCCCAAACAAATACAGTTCTGCCCACTGATGCCTAAAACCTTCCCTGACATAGTTGCATTGATTAGGCATAGCTTTTAAAAAGTAATATATCCAAGCTGACAGATAGATGATAATAGTTGTGTGGCCTCACAACCTTGACCAGCAAACAAGACAGAGGCATCCTAGCAAAGCCTTGCTATCGTTACTTTGCCACAGTTTCAGCTTTCCTCATAGCAACAACATAGATTGCACACACTTTGGGCAGAGATCCTTTTTCCCCCCATTTATTTAATTTTCAGTTTGAAGATAACTAATATCAGGAAAAAACAATCAGCAGTTTAGCACTCAAGGCTGTAAAATGCCAGGACCACCCGAAGCTTCCTATATCAGTATTTCCACAAGATGCCATTCTTTCATCCTCCCCAGTGCTGAAGAGGAATAGAACAGACAGGAGGAAAACACTGCTTAGGACCCACTTGCCTGACACATGCAGCAAGCACAGACTCCTGCATTTAGTAAGCTGACCTGTCAAGTCTCATCTGTAACACTCACTGACCTGACCTTTGTCTCCATTTACCACAATGACAACAGCAACTCACCTATTCCTGACCAGTGGTCCTGCAGCTGAGAAGTGGTTGCACTGCAAAGCAGCAAAGGCTATGCCTCCCACTAACACAAACACAAAAAAGAGTATTCCTCCCTTCTTCCCTCCCAATACACAACCAAAAAGGAACCATGCTGGAAGAGACACTTCCTAGGGTTGCAGCCTTTCCCTGCAGTACATCTTGATCACATAATATGATATTGTTGAAGAAAGACATATAACCCAAAGAGTGTGCCCTCACAGTACAAGTCATTGCCTGCAGCTTCACACACTGAACAAGATGAACAGAATGAAGGCTATACAGAGCTTTCTCATTTCCCATACAACTCAGGACAAAGATCTGAAGTTGATTCAACTCTTATCTCTCACTGTCTAAAGAACAAGAGGATTTTCAAACTTATTTTCAAAAATTTTCAAACTTAAAATATGTGTGAAGCACTCATTAATCGCTGATAAAAAAATAAAATACCTGAGGAATAGGGCTCTGTGTCCTTAGCCATGCTGAACAGGAGCTAAAGGCACCGGTTCTGCAAGAGGCATCCTCAGCCCCTGCTGACCAATGTGAGTCTGTGGGATCTCAGGTACTATGGAGTGGTTGGTGTTTGGTTCCATGAATCTAGACTGAGACAAGGCATTTATCTCAGTTTGCTCATCACAAAAAGACTAAAATTACTTGTAAGATCATTGCATGCTGTGACAAATGAGCACTGAAGAGTGCCTTTATGAAGATTGCTCACAAAGCAGAAGATATTCCTGCTCCACCCTCACCCCCCCAATTGAATCTTGTATCCATTTATTTTCTTTCCAGATGAAATAAAATAGCCAGAGAAATAAAACATGGTCAAGTCCTGGAATGGTCAACATAGCAATATGAGGAATAGAGGTTCAGTTTGCAAAAAAACTGCCCCAAGACTCATTGTAATCACGTTTAACAGTGACACCTAGTGTTGTTCCACAGCATCTTTTCTTTTTCTTGAGTGTTTGGCTAATAAGATCAAATAAACTGGAATCAAATAAACGTGAATAAAATGAACCTGCCTTTATACTGGAGGACCGTATCTATGCTCAACCTCTGTTCTGGATGAATGGAATGCACCTTAGCCGAAAGAGAGAAGGCACAATACGTTTTGTTAAGGTATGATAAATTGACAGAGTTCAATAAATTCCATGGAATTTAACAAATGGTTTAACAAGGGGAATGGAGGAGAGGGGAAGGGAGGGAGGGGACACCTCTTAATCTCTCAGTATCATTTTCCACTTAGAATAAGGATCAATTTGTAAGTCATTTTTCCAAAAACAGCAGAAACCCACTCACATGCGAGCCCTTCAGCTGACGGTTCGAAACTTTTACAGAACACTAGAGGGCAGGAGAGCAGCTTTTAGATCCAAGTCTTGCAATTTCAATAGTTAATCTTCCTCTGGCTAAAGATGTGCCGAGGAACTCCTCTTTCGTAGGAGAACACAATGGAAGTAAGGTATTTCTGTTCTTATAGACTACTTACATCTGCTAAAGGTATCATGACTTTCATTTCCATGTACTAGCACAAGCAAAGAGGTGCAAATTGGAGCTGAAGAAATTAATTTGCAATGAAACATCCTTTCATTAACACTCCATGTTTTCAAACATAAATCAGCATCCCTCCATTCATCTATTTCACTTATGCAATCTTTACTGGCAGATTTAGTTTACATTTTGTTAGGCTTCTCCTCTTCATGAAAAGGAATTTCATATATTGTTTTATATATCATAGTCAATTGTAAAGAGTTATTCAGATTCACTGGGCTTCCCTCCCCATCCATATGCTGAGGACCATCAGGTTCTGCTCTCACAGCTAATTTCCTTGATATAGATAATCAAGAGGAGCAGCCTCTTCTGGGTCAAAAGCATCTCAGACTGTTATACAAGGAAGGTGTAATCTTATCTAGCCTCAGTAAGAATTAGTGTGTTTGAACATAGTATTCCACAGAATCTCAAGGTGGATGAGGTTGGCAGGCACCCCTGGAGGTCATCTGGTCCAACTCCCTGCTTAAATAGGGCCACTGCAAACTTCTTGCCCAGGACCAGTCCAGCCGGCTTTTGATTATCTCCAGGGACAGAGACTCCAGAACCTCCCTGGGCTGTGCTCGGTTACCCCCCACAGTGAAAAGTGTTTTCTGACATTCCAATGGACCATCCTGTGTTTCAGGTCATGCCCATTGCCTCTGGTTGGCTTAGCCTCAGTGGGCACCAGTGACCACAGTATTTATTTACGTATAAGATGCAGAGTCATGCATCATTATTTGTCACATCAGAGCATTATTAAATCTGCAAGCTGGCACTAAAACAAAGAAACAAAAAACAGTCTGGAACCTCAGGTTAGGAACTTCTGCAGTAGCCAGTGCTATCTTAAAACAGGAGTGCATAGGATCCCCCTGAACAAATCGCAGCTCAATAGTCGGTCACAGGACAAAGCACACTCAAGTCTCACTCCTACACAACACAAGTGTCTAGGGATGCAAAATGAAGAGGGGATTCACACCATGAACACAAATCTGTCAAAATGCAAATGTGGTTATGCAAAATACCAAAAGCATCTGCAAGAATAGTCATAGTGATCTATCTAATGTCTAGATAAAATGAGAGGTTTTGTCTACTTATTGTGGGAACATGTTCTTCTTTTTTTTTTTTTTTTGCTAAAAAGTTTCCATTAAATGGTGAAGTGTTTCTCTGACATGCAAGGCAGCAGCAATGAAAGGAGATAAAAGACAACCTTTAAAGGGTAATGACAGAGACAACAATAAACGTGGGGATGAAAAAAAACCAACAAAAACCTCATTCCAAAAATGCTACTAAACTGCTTTTCAAGGAAATAAAAAGCTGAAGTATACATATTTTAGCTATCTTCTGTTTCACATGCACTGTTTCTCACGCAGTCATTGATTCAGTTTCTTTATGGAACTGAAGGATACAAGTGCCACTCTATTACATCTCAGTATGAGAAAGTGGCATCTTCTGGTACAGTGACCTGAGAAAAGTAGAAGTTGTTTTCTGGATATGGTTGTTTCAAACATTACATCTTAGTAATGGAATAATGCAAGTCCGTATTTCCTTAAGAAGAAATGTCAGCAAACTGGATTTCACGTTAGGTAACCAGAAAACGTGTCATGGATTCTCTTGTCCATGCTGGTGATGAACTGCAGTGGTGAGCAGTGCTCTTCACAGTTAAGAGAGACGAGTAACAAGCGGTAGAGCTGCTCAAGCTACAGACTATGCAAGACATGCTAAGTCTCATAGTCAACAAAGTTTCCACAGTACTCCCTACTTCACTATCCCAAAGTTTAGGGAGCAAACTCTTAACCAAGCAGGCACATATTCCTATAATATACAGCATGTACATTTTACATAAACATCAATATTTTTACTTCAAATAAAATGTTAGACTGATCAAAACTATGCCCCAAGTCCCAAAGTCCATATTTTGCATTACTTATGTTTCACAAGCATGTTCTGCTCACCTTCCTCTCTTCTCTCTGCATCCAACTATCTGACTTCTTTCTGCTCCCATACCTGTGCTATGTTGAAGAGTAAGAGCTACTACTACGACATGCAAAATAATGTTTTTGGTTCCAGATTGCCCTGCTGCAGTCCTGAGCATGAAAACATTCACATCTGAAGGGACCCCTTTACATCTTCCAGTTCTGGGAAATGGAGAAGTAGAGGGAGGAGATATTTTGAAAAAGCTGCTAAGTCCCATTACAATGAGAACTTTATGGAGTATTTTGGTAACCTAGATAACCAGCACACATTTAGATACACAGGACAGGATTCATCTCTCTAAGCATGGGCACTGAGTGTCAGTTTAGGTATTGCTGTGAATTATTCTGGCCTCCCAACCCCAGACCAGGAAGGCAATGCAGTCATCAGCATAGTCCCATACAGATATCACAAATACTCTACAGCAACTGAGATAATACTTAAACACAACTACACTCCTAAATGTGGAGAAGTTAATTGAGGTCCCAGGGTAGACACCATTACAATGCATACATTTGGGTAACTATGAGATAGGTGTTAAAGGTCTCATTCTAGTCAGTAGAAATCTAGTTAACACAACCAACGGAGTCCAGTGAGCCAGTCAGCTCCCCCTAAAGCAGACACTATAGTTGGTCAGCGGCGTTATAGGTTTTGCTCCACTGGCAACAGAAACTGACAGCAGGAAACAGGAAAATGTCATAGACACCACAAGAGAGGAGGAATACTGGCCAGTGTAATCGATTCAAGTGTTCCTCAAGAGAAATCTAAGGGAAATAAGATTTAAAAGAAAATTTATTGAAGCAAAAAATAACTCTTAGGGCTAAGTCTGACTTCTACACATACTCTTACAATTTCTGTAAACTTACATGGAGGAGCCTAACTGTAGTCAGTAGCACAGCTTTGTAATAAAAGTCACCTTTTGTAATGCAAATATTTATTTATTTTTCAGTGTTAAAATTTATCCTGAAGGCTTTACATTTTATTGTGAGCAGCACGAAAAAGCAAAAATAAAATTGTGTTTTCTTCATTTCCTTATAACAGATTTCTCTTTTTTGACTCCTGAGTAAGAAGGATTAAACATCCCTAAGCTTATCCTAGTCACCTCTGCTAGCCATAATGGAGTAGTAGTGTATGTACGAAGGAGAGAAATTAGCATGAAAAAGGCCACTCTTCTAAAATTAAACTGTTAGAAAAAACAAAGCCAAGTGTGATCTTGGTTATTTTGATATGATCAATGGGACTCACTCATCACCACTGCAATGAATAAAAATCTGCAGCAGAGAACAAACAAAAATACCAAGATTTTTTATGTCACTGCAATAGGTTTGCATCACACAGATAACCACAGGACAGTGTTCTACAAGAAGCAGATCCAACAAAGGCAGGTTTCTTATGGACTGACCCACATACCCCCACAAATGATTTGCCAAGACCCAGCTTCCCTTTTTTCACAGGACCTTTAGTCCCTGTCCTCCCATGTCCTTGCGGCCTCCTGACACAATCTCTGATTGTAATCCAGAGCCATACATGTCCTCCCTGGACTGCCAGCAGGCCAAAAGGAGCAGGTAACTTCTTAGTTGAAGCTGTAGCCTTCCTTGATGGGAAGGGGGCACTTGTCTGTCCATGTGTCTCTAATCTTGACACTGACTTCCACAAAACTTGCAGGAACTGATTTTGTTATTGGAGAACTGTCAAACTTGCTTGACAGTGACTAATGGGTGAAATGTTGTGGAAGAGGCAGGGCTGATTTGCAGCACAGTTGTGTAAGTCAAGCTAAAATAAGAAGTAGAAAAATTAAATAAAGACAGCTTAATTGCAGATTGTGTTCTTGACAGCTTATGCAGTTCATGGTGGGCAATCAAGTAAAAGATCAGGTACAGAAAGTAATGTCATGCTATTAAGCCTAGAAGTAGAAGAGATGATAAATTTCTATATGGAAAGGCAAGAATTCTGTAAGATAATTGAAGAACGCTGTTGGGAAAGAAAATAAAAAGGCCAATTGCTTTGCTTTCCATCCTTCTTCCTCTCCATGCATGCCACAGATCTTCTCAGTTGATCAAGTTCAGTCCATTTCCAGATTCACTTTTTTTAGACCAAAATCAAAGAGACCAAAATCAAAATAACACCTTTTTCCCAGTTTAGCCATGCTGCAGGGAGCAGAGAGGGCGTCCTGGGAGCAATTCAGATACTTGGCCTTTGTAAAGTGGGCATTGCCAAGGGTTGCACCCTGGCAGGTCTGCAGTACTTGTATACAGCGTTGGAAACAGGAGTCCATGTGGGCTTGGGCTTGCAGGGATCAAGAAGAGAAATTTTGAAATGAGGAGAGTAAAAGGTCATTCACTTTTTCCACTTATCTGTACAAAACAGCTGAGTTAGGGGCCATCTCTGAAACCTTCCCAGAAAGAATGACATCTGTTCCTGGGCCATTTCAGGGAACTTCTCCCACCTCAACATACACCTCTGCTTCAGAGGCCTCACTTCAGTTACAGTTCTCAAGCCAGAAACAAGGATGCTTTTTCAATCTCAAATAAAACTTTTTTAATGTACAAACTAAAGTAAACATACTTATTTTAACTTGATCAAGTTTACCTGGCCTAGCGGAAGGTGTCCCTGCCCATGGCAGGGGTGGTAGAACTAGATGATCTTAAAAGTCCCTTGTAACCCAAACCATTCTGTGATTCTACAAAATACGTGTGCAAGCATCAAACTCACTTGGAAAAGTAACTCAAAAGCATCAGGAGGAAGCTATGTGATAGCACCAGCACATATGGTACCTACAGGTATTTTTAGAACAAAAGAAAAAAGATATCTGAAAGTAGATAAAAATATGGAAAGTTCCACAAAGTGAGAAAGTTTTAATATGACTGTGGAGCCCTCCCCTTCCTCTTAAGATTTAAGATACTCGAGTGCAAATTTTGTAAATCAGTTTGTTTTAACCAACTCTCCATAGCTTCACAACCGTTAAAAGCACTGTTAGCAAAACACCACTTAACCATTAGAGTAGTTTTGCTGGCACCTAGTTCTGAATCTGAAAGAGAAACTTATGTTATTATCTGAAACTACTTAAAATTCAAATTTCTCCCTGTTCGCACTTAAAATAACTTTTAAGCCTCAATCACCAGTTCACTAAGATCTTGCTCTTCACAGCACCATGTGTCAGCCCTATCTATTTGACCACACACCCACATAACTCCCAGCGAAGAAGCAAAACTTGAGAGTCTATCCAGATAAAGGATTTTCTCTTTGAGTGACCACCCACTTCATGAGCACTGATGTCAGATCAACTTCCCATTGAAGAAATGAGACTGGAGCCCACCCCAGCAGAGCCCCTGGAGCAGCACTGCTATAGTGTGCCAGCATAGCTGAAGCAAACCTTTCTCCAAGCTCCAGTCCCAGAAACAGCTCACTCAGACAAGATGAATTTTCAGGAGAACATGAGAAAGCAGCACATAACACACAGACATTATGGATCAACATGAGATGTACTCTGCATTGACAGCAAAAGAACTAGATAGATGCTAATAAAGTAACAGCATTCTCTATGTGCATTTCTGTACCTATTTCCTCACCTTCATAGAGCGTTTCCTGGGCCCCTCCAAGATCCTACAGATCACAAGTCCTCTCTGTGCTGCAGAGCAGCTCCCTGTGACTATGGCTGTTCTTAACCGTCACCCATCCCCAATAAGAGCGTTTTCTTCTCTTCCAACCCCCACACTTCCTGTGCATCTTTTTTTCATTTCCCCAGCCAAGACTTTATCTCAGTGGTTAGCACCAACTCCTAATTTTCATATTTTGTTTAATTTTTTGTCTGCATTTCATAATATTTCAAACTTGGTTTCTCTACTGAGATATTTAAACTAAAAGAGCATAGATTCAGACTAGATATAAGGAAGAAATATTTTATTATGAAGGTGGTGAGGCACTGGAACAGGTTGCTCAGAGAAGTTATGGAAGCTCCATCCCTGGAAATATTCAAGGTCAGGTTGGATGGGGCTCTGAGCAACCTGGTCTAGTGGAAAGTGTCCCTGTCCATGGCAGGGGGTTAGAACTAGATGATCTTTGGAAGTCCCTTCCAACCCAAACCATTCTATGATTCTGTGATTTTTAAATTCATCCTGTTTTCTTTGAGTTACTGCAGTTTTCTGCCCTGTTGTCTCACACTGAATAGAAGTCATTGAGCTCTGGTGAGTTACTATTACATCTAGTCTGAGGGAAATGCACCATTTATGACCGAATAATGGGTTCCATCACTCAGCAGTTTCTAAATGTTATCAAGTTCTCGCTCAAAGATCCAAAAGCTGATGAATACATATGCTGTTAACCATACTAATTTAAAGAGTTTTTAGACCAACAAATACAATGAGTGGATTGGTAGCAGTCATAATAATCCACAAATTTCAGAGAGTTGAAGGTACAAAAGCTTGATTGCATCCTGCCATGGAAACTATTTGTACACCCGAAAAGCATCTTTAGGGAAGTTGAAAATTATGATAAATCCCCCTAGATAGGACTGTTGGTGCTAAAGAAACCACTATCAAAAGGATTAGTCTCTTGACTATGTGTTCTAATGGAAAGATGAATAAGGATTTTGCTTTCCTCCAAGCAAAATGCTTTGGTTACCAAAACATGAAAAAGGAGCAGACATACAAATGCAGTCGAGGGAAAAAAAGGAAAATAAATCTATGTGCTACTGCAGGCATAAAACAAGTATCTGCCATCTGCAACACACACACTCAACAGCTCAGAGAAGAATCAGCCCCTAAAGAGTGACACAGTGTGAGGCAAAAAGGTGACCTAACTAATAACTGGAGGAAATCACTAAAATCAAAGAGGTTTACCATCAAAGTGCAAATAGATCAAGAGAGGGCACATGTATCCATTTCTCTCAAACGGAGGCTGATTCTGACCACCTGCAGCCTTTGTGGCCTTCTCCACGCTGTAACCGTGACACAGCTCTTTCTTCTTCATCCAAGCAAGCACAGGTGATTGCTCTCCTTGTCCCAGGCACACCTGCTCCACGGTGTACTGCCTGGCACCTGAATTACTTCAAATCAGGCAACTTAATGCTTTATGTTACTTGGCTTTCAGTAGTGGAAAATGATTCCCTAATCTGTGTGGTACCAAAAATGACTGGGTGATGCAGGACTCGTAGGAAACCTCCCGGCACACCATCCACCATCGCTGCTGAGTCCTGGGGGAGTATTTTCACCTCAAGCCTGCTGGCAATCTGGCAGAGACAGTTCTTCACTTCGAAACTGCGAAGAATCCCCTCAGAATAAAATTGCCGGGGGATGGACTGCAGAGAAGAGTCTCAGAATTAATTTATTTACCGGGGTGTGGGGCCAGCGGCCCGCGCGGGGGGATGTCCCCTCCCCCGGAACGCCGCGCTCGGGGCGCTGTTTCCGGGCGGGAGGGAGGGAAGGCAGGCGAGGGGCGGGTTTGGGCGCTGCACCGGCGGGCGGCCCGCGGTCCCTCGGCGGCTCCGGGATCCCGATCCAGGCACAGCACGGGAGTGAGGATGAACCTGGAGCGGCTCAGGAAGCGTGTGCGGCACTACATCGACCAGGTGAGCGCCCGGCGGGGGCAGCGGGCAAGGGGCGGCGGGCCCGCGAGCTTTCCCAGAGGAAAAGGCGCTCTCGGCGCGGCTCCCGCAAGGAGAGGGACTGGGGCGGGGCGAGCAGCGGTGCCGGGCTCTGCGGCGGCGGAGAGGGTGCTAATTTTGTAATTATGTCCCGTTTTCTCTGGAAGGGGAGGGAGTGGCAGTGGGAGAGGGGTGCGGCGGGCCGGAAGCGCCGCCTGTGCGGTCTCCAGTGGGAGCCGGGGCCTCCTGGTGGGTTTTCCTGATGCCTTCCTCGCGTGGAGGAGGAGGAGGAGGGGGAAGAGGACAGCCGGCTGTAGAGTAGCTATGAAACGAAGGCGTATTTTCAGGATCTCGCCCTGCTGGGTTGTGCAAGCCGTGCCGGGCTTACCTTGGGCAGGAGACGACCCCAGGTTGCACCAGGAGAAGCTCAGTTTGGATATTAGGAAAAAAAATCGCTTCACTGAAACCGTGGTTAAGCATCGGAACAGGCTCCCCAGGGAAAGTGATGGAGTCACCATCCTGGGAGTGTTCAAAAACTGAGCGGACGTGGCACTTGGCCACGTCGTTTAATTGTCACAGTGGAGTTCGGTCGGCAATTGGACTTGATGATCTCGGAGGTCTTTTCCAAACTTAATGGTTATATGATCGTGTCAAGGGGGAATGGATTCAAAATAAAAAAGTGTAGGTTTATATGATATATTAGGAAGAAATTCTTTACTGTGAGGGAGGTGAGACACTGGGACAGGTTGCCAAGAAAAGTTGTGGATGCCCCATCCCTGAAAGTGTTCAAGGCCAGGTTGCGTGGGGCTTTGAGCAACCTGGGAAGCTAACACCAAAAGAATACTAATTATTTCTGTCATGCTTTTACAGCAGCAGTATCAAAGTGCCCTGTTTTGGGCTGACAAGGTAGCTTCACTCTCTCATGGTAAGTGGTTGCTTTAATCTTTGTTTTTGTTAACTTTTTTTGATAGTGTTCTGGTTTGAAGGTTTTGTAATAAATAATTGGATAAATCTTGTAGTTCTGAGTTTGGTGTAAGTCCTTTTTTGTGATCTTTGGAATAGTATTTTTCCAAATACAGCAGAGCTCATCTTCCTTCCCTTTTGAACTTTGTGCTAAAATTAATGTTTGTCCAAACCTTAAGGTTTGCCTACCTTAAGAATCAAAAAGAAAAAAAGCAAAAGATACAAGAGACCACGGTGGTTTCCTGCAGGACTCATGATTGTCCTGGGTGACAAGTAGACTGCAGGTTTACAGAGGGAGATGATGCTGGTTTCCAGTGTCTGTCTGTGGCCATGGGCCAGTTACACGTAAAATGATTCTGGGGGCTTGATTCCACAGAGGCTTTGGTTGCCAATAAAGTAGGAGGGTACTAAGCTGTCCTTCTGGAATCATAACATCAAGCTGCAGAAGGCTAGTGCTTTCACTGTTGATAGATTCCCACTGATCTTTTTTTTTTGAGAAAGACAATTTTGGGTTGTTTTTTTTTCAGCCATATGTTCAAGGGCAGGGTAACTTGTAACTGCTGCTTTTTTGGATCTGTATCATTGTATCACTGTCTCCTTTTCATGTCAAACCTCTAGAATGACATTCTTTGTTTTCACTGTCCAGTGCACTACCTGATGTCTTTGAAGTTAAAATCTGATTATTTTTTCATTTTAGTCTCTCAATAGTAGATGAGTTGTTTATACATATTTATATATAAAAAATAAAACTTCATTAGAATGCTGGAGTAGGGAAAAAGTACTTCTCTAGTGAAGCAAAAGTGAATATTCTGTATGAAAGTGTTTAAAGATATATTGTAATTTAATGGTTTATAATTTGTTCTTTTATTTTAGAGGAACCACAAGATATTTATTGGTTGGCCCAATGTCTTTACCTAACAGCTCAGTATCACAGGGCAGCACATGCCCTTCGATCACGTAAGTTGGATAAGGTAAGTCATCTTAGTCAAAGAATTACTAATGTTAGCCCTCTTTCAAAACCTTTGCTGCTAACCACAGGGACTTCTTCCATCAGAGGATAACATTTATGGGAAAAGTAATTTGAAAAACCTGCATGATATAGTTTATGTGGCCCTGCATGATGTAGGTTATATGACCCCCTTTATATTGGTCAGATTGAAAGTGTTGTCCCCAGATAGGGTCCTAGAAAAGAGAAGGGGTCCAAGAATGTAACTGCAGTAGGTATGGGAAGGTGGAGTGCAACTTCAGGAAGGATATTGAGGTCCTGGAGCAGGTCTAGAGGAGAGCAACTGGGCTGGTGAAGGGACTGGAGCACAAGTCCTATGAGGAGAGGCTGAGGGAGCTGGGGCTGTTCAGCCTGGAGAAGAGGAAGCTCAGGGGAGACCTCATCACTCTCTACAGCTACCTGAAAGGAGGGTGTAGCCAGGTGGGGGTTGGTCTCTTCTCCCAGGCAACTATCAGCAAGACAAGAGGGCATAGTCTCAAGTTGTGCCAGGGGAGGTTTAGGTTGGATATTAGAAAGAATTTCTTTACAGAGAGGGTAATCAGACATTGTAATGGGCTGCCCAGGGAAGTGGTGGATTCTCCGTCCCTGGAGGTTTTTAAGACAAGACTGGATGTGGCACTCAGTGCCATAGTCTAGCAACTGCAGCGGTAGTGGATCAAGGATTGGACTTGATGATATCTGAGGTCCCTTCCAACCCAGCTGATTCTATGATTCTGTGATTCAGATGTAGTTGTTTCAATTGTCCTTCCACTCTGATAATGAGTGGGGAAGGCAACAGTGAATTAAATGTCCTTTGAGAGTTTAGTAGTGGAGAAAATGTTACAGACTTAGTCATGTTGGTCAGGAAAGACTTTTGATGGCAAAACGGATGAGGAGGCCATAGAAGTGAAAAAGGAGAGAGCAAAATGGAGTCTAGTAGTGTAAGTAAACATGCTTTCTCTTTGTAACTGTTATGTATGAAACTTCTCTTTCAGTTATATGAAGCGTGTCGCTACCTTGCAGCTAGATGTCATGTGAGTACACATTTTAACCACTATTGGAAGCAAACCAAATTAAATGAAAGACACATCTTGGGAAGATTAGGTACCTGAAAGGCAATGTAGACGTTTATATTCACTGGAATAACAGGTTTAAATTTTGTGACAGTTGATTTCATTCTTTAACTTGCAGTGGTTTTGGTTACTGTGGTATCCATTCTAGTACTCTGAAGAGATCCAACTGACTTTTTTTCCAGGAAATAGTCCTCTAATATTTTGTAGGGGAAGAACATGAACCTTTTTTGTCTCATGTCTTCATGTTTTCATTTTTGATTGGTTGGTTGTAATCTGACCAGAGGAGATGTGATTTATGGTCATATAACTATAGTTAATAGCTTTATACATCTGTATAAAATGGGATACATAAATAGTGAAATGCAGTGCTTTCACAGAGACAACTGAATCAATTGATAGATTAAATGTAGACATAGAATAATGTGCAGTTTATAGAATAAGATGATGGTAGTTTATTAAAGCCTGTGTTAACTGTTTTTAGGAGTATATCCATTTCTCTGATTGCATAATGCTGAATAATAGATTTTTCTGGAGGTGCTCATTTTATATTTTTTTTGCATATTATAAGTGACCAGTAAAACAGTTGACTGCAATTATAAAATGACATATGGCCAATTAAGCATATGTATGCATGAAAAACTTGCTGATAAAATTAAAACTGGTTGTTACAATCTGTGCTTTTGAAACACGATGCTGTGTTTATTGTTGCTTTATGTACAGATTATTCAAAATCCAACCTTGTTTTTTACATGTACATGTTTGGTTAGTATGCTGCAAAAGAGCATCAGCAGGCCCTGGATATTCTTGATATGGAGGAGCCAATCAACAAACGACTTTTTGAAAAGTACTTGAAGGATGAAAGTGGCTTGAAAGATTCTACCACAGACTGGGAGATGTCACAATCCTCTGTAAGTGACAGTATTTAAACAAATATTTTTATAACTGAGAAAAATAATGTGTGAAGTTAGAAAGTGATTTTACAGCTGTTGAATCTGAAAGTGCATTTTCAGCTTCCTTTTTCAGATAACATAATTTTTAAAAATGCTGAATTATTCTCTTTTCAGTCACAGATCATGTGTTAACTTCCTGTATGGAAGTAACTTGGTTTGCAAAAATAAAGAGTGCTCTTTGACAACTTCCCATAAATTATTTGCAGACACTTTGGAGGAACTTCATGATCTAGTATTGGTTTTTACAGTCTTTTATCTCTGTGCTGCAATTTCAGTCTTGATAATGTGAGCTAACATTTCTTTCAATTGGGCTGAAGGTTCTGAGATAACAAAGCAAGTTTTCTTCTCTGGTTATTTTTAATGAAATACTTCATAATCACTCAAGTGTTATTCTCAGTGGAACATTTTTTGATCACACTTGTGAAAACTGTGTGATGTAAAGGTGAAGTTTTTGAAGCTCAGTGAAAAAATCCTGCATAGGCAGACAGTTAAAATGGATTGGTACCACGTGTAGGCTGAATGGTCTGTGAAGAGTCTTCAGTTTCAAATTGAAATTTATTAGCTGAAACTACACTGAAGGTGATTGATAGGTGGTGTTTTCCCTGTAAGACTGAAGTAGCAAAGTGAGTTAAATTGTTGATGTGGACTGATTTTGAATGCTGATATAATGGTTTTTAAGGAGAACTAGCTTAGACTACGTGACTGTGGTGCATCTATTTATTGGGAATATTTAAACTACCACTACAAGCAAAGGAAGAAGTCCTCAGCTTTGGCTGTTTATTCTTGCTCCCTGTTTCACGATACTCTGGCCCTGGTGTTTTGTTGGCTGATTACTGAAGTAAATTGGGAAACTCTTTTGACTGAAAAGTAATCCAGCCAAAAAACTTGACTTTGTCAGTCTTTACCTTCAGAAATGCTTGTGATAATGCAGTTCACTAGGAAGAGAATGGGTTTGGTTTGCCAAAGGAGAGAACTACTGAAATGGGTACTGCCACAAGAAATATTAGCTCAAACTTCTCCCCAGTTTGCAGAGACACTTCAGACTGAGTGACTGATCTCTGAGCTGGTTACAGTGTTACTGCTTTAAAAGTTTCCTGAGGTTTATCCGTTGTTGATGCAGCTGCTCTGTTTCAGATGGGGGGAACTCAGGAGAGTTGGGTCTGTCTGTTTAGTCTGGTGATAGAGATGGGTAATGTGCTAACCTTCTCTTTTGCTGACATTTCTGTGGCCTTCTGACTGTACTGAATACCCATCTAGGGAATTTTGAAAGAACATGTTAGTTATTAGACATTTTAGCACAACTGTGCTAATAATAATCTTTCACTGCTTAAATTTCTGGAACATCTTTGTTTTGGTTTGAAAGGAAGGATATATGTTTCTGCTCAGAAGAGTTGAGTCCACAGATTTGGCCTTTTTCATGTCTTGCATGAAATATGTGGTTTAGTGGTCAACAAAGAATTGCTTTCAGAAGTGACAGTTTCTCTGTGAGTATAATTAGCTTACAACTCAGTACCAGAGAGCTGGATGCCAGAAGTAGAAAAGATAAACTCTATCCTTCTATTGCTTATTTCAAGCATGTGTTTGTTAGAAAACCTGACAGAGCATTCTTTTGAAAATTTTTTAAATAGCAGAAACATTTTTTTATTTAAAAACAGCACTAGAAAACCAGGTTCTATCATGCATGAAATGCTTTTTACTTTCCAGGTAGCCCATTTGATTTGTGCTCAAAACCAAATGGTAAACATTGATTCAGTCTCTGACTTCCAGTCCTGCTTTTCCACCAGATCAAGAGCTCTATATGCCTTTTGCGAGGGAAGATCTATGATGCTTTGGATAATAGAGCCCTGGCAACTTACAGCTACAAAGAGGCTTTGAAGCTTGATGTTTACTGCTTTGAAGCATTTGATCTTTTAACGTCACACCATATGCTGACAGCACAAGAAGGTTTGGATAGAAGTATTTCTCAAGTACAAGTAAAATTTACCTGCTTTCTCAATATGCGTTTTCCTAGGTTGAAATTAAAGCCATAAGACAAATAGCAGACTTCAAAATAATAATTCAAATAATAGAAAATGTATGAAATGAGTGAAAATTATGATCTGTGCAAATTTGCATTTGAACTTTTCTTTTTCAGTCTTGCAGTGCTAAGAGCTGAAAGAAACAAAGTAACCCAGCATTCCTGTTTGTTAGCTCTGGAAGCTCTCATGCTCTTTGTTCAGCCTAAACAATGTTTTTACCTGTGTTCTCAACTTCATAGCTTTGAATCCATGAAACCCTACTGATGTTTGCTTAGTTATAGCAGGCGTTGATTAACAGAGCATTCTGAGTGATAAAATTTGACATGTGGAGTACATGGAAACAGTGGTGTGTTATCTTCATTAAATTTTATTTAACAGTGTAGAAGGAAAAACTAAGAATTCACTCCTTAATTTCCATCATTAGTAGTATTATCTGTTTCAGTGTATCTGTGCTGTTATCTTCCCTGTAGTTGGGATGACCGGCATAAAGTTCTTTGCATCTCTAAGTTCTTAAAATGTTGTATCTTGCTGTTCATTCTGTAATATGACCACTTTGATTGTTTTTAATTCCTCTAGAAAAAGAACTTCTTGAATCTCTACCTCTTAGTAGACAATGTACAGAAGAAGAACAGGAATTGCTTCACTTTTTATTTGAGAATAAATTGAAAAAGGTAAATCCCCAAACTGACTGAAAAGCTGGAGAATTGACTGAAAATCTTGACTTTGGGTGTAAATTTTCTTGTATCCCATTTATTGTGAACATTGAAATAAATAAGGGCTTTGTAATTTTTGGCTATTTTAAAATTTTTAATACAGCACATATCACTTCATGGAGTAGTAAGTATAACAGTGTTCTGTATACTTGTTTTCTGGTGTGGTGACAACTTGAAATTCTGATTTATGTTTCTTAAGCTTTATTTCTTGAGAAACTTCTATGCAAAGAAAAAGAGCATTAATAATGTAGACAAAATGTCAGTATACCCGATATAGCAACATCATTTCAGACTTTTTTATTCCCAAAGATAATGTGAGAGTACTGAAAACCAACTATGTATTGCTCATTATTAACTTCTACAGCCTACACTTAAGATATTGACCCTGGCAAACATCTTTCATGTTCTAAATGAGCTTTTAAGTACATTGTAAAGAAGCATTTTAGTAAATACCCATTTTGTGGACTTTTGATTTTAAAATTTAAATTTTAAGAACTTTAATGCTTCTTAAATATTCTTTTAGCATTAAAAATATTAATACTTATTTAGATCATCTGATTTTAGGTTGGTTTTTGTTTCATGCGATGTTTCTTTTCTCTTTCAGTATAATAAGCCCAGTGAAACAGTGATTCCTGAATCAGTAGATGGTCTTCAAGAAAACCTAGATGTGGTGGTATCCTTAGCTGAAAGACATTATTATAACTGTGATTTCAAAATGTGTTACAAGCTTACTTCAGTGTAAGTATACAAAGCAACTTTTAGGTTTTTTTTCCTCCTATCGTGAAGTGTAATAATTTTGCCTGGACTTATAGCCAGTATTGTTGTTCAATGGATTGACATACATAACAGTTTGATATGTATTTCAGAATATATGTTATATATGTTTCAGGTATTTAAAATGTGTAGCTTGTGTCTGGCAAGACGCATTATTTTTATAATATGTACCAGAAGTATCCAACCCAAAACTCCACTTATTCAGCACTGTGCTGCACTTTCCTTCAACCATCCCTTCCTTTCTCTGGTACCTTCAGTTTTGTTTGCTCTCTGCCTACTTCTTGTTTGGTCTTGGTAATGAGCAGGTTTTAATCAGTTGGTTAGTTAGGAAGTATGATTTCTCTGGCTGATTAAAAGTTATGATGTTATTAATGATAATATATTATTAATTTTAAAAGTTAGCATGTGATTTCTAATTTTGATGGACCAAGTGTATCAGTTGTTATACAGCCTGGGCATACACTGCTGCTCAGTTGTCAGAAGGGTCAGAACACCACCCTGGTTTGCTTCTCAGCTACTGTAAATCTGAACATGTGGTTGTGTTTCTGAATGCCACAGGAAACAGAATTCTACAACTGAGCAAAATCTGATTCCTAAGGCATACTACCTAGTGCTAAGCTCAGGAAGTTGAGGACTATTGCTGAAAATGCTGTCAATATATATGGAAAAGATGAACAGAAATGTTGTTGCTTGCTGTCTGATAGTTAAATTTGAAGTGACCTGCAAATAAAAGTGCATTGTATTCTGATTTTCTAATTATATATTCAGCTTGACAGAATTTTCTGGTTTCCTCTTTTGTTAAGCTAAATTAATTGTTATTTTTCTGGTCTCAAGAGAGTCTTTATTATGCCATTAATAGTTATCTCCTAGTCACAAATAGTTTTCTTTGCCTAAAGTGGTAATTAACTGGAACATTACGTACTATAAAAGCAGCTTGCATATAACACATTAAATTTTTTGAAATGTGCATTGCAGATTTTGTTTTAATTTTTTCTTTTAGAGTTATGGAAAAAGATCCCTTCCATGCAAATTGTTTACCTGTACATATAGGGACACTTGTGGAGCTTAATAAAGCAAATGGTAAGAAATCCAACATTTTAATATGAGTCAACAGAATACTGTAAAGCCTCAATTTTAATAAAGAATTAAAGATGCCAAGTAACCCCCTTATGTACCATTTGAAACGTTACATATATTTTTCTTCCTACCTGCAGTTTCAAGAAAACATTGGTAACTGGAAAAGAAGGGAATTTCAGAGCTGACAGCAGGACTGGGGGGAAGTAGTTGTGCAAAGAGTCTTTATTCATTTATGATCATGAGTGTCAGTGTCTCTTAACCACTGGACTACATAGCCAGGAGGACAGTGAGCTACACTGCCTCATTCCTGTGTTTTGATTTCTGTTCTGAGGTGATCTTTGTAGAGTATCTGGGTGTACTTTTTCTGCTGAAAAATAAATTATATTCATTTAAACCAGAAAGAATTCCTCAGCAGTTGTGTATGCTTAGGTGGACATGCTTATCCGCTGTTAGAAAAGATTCTAGACTCTCCTTGCCTCCCTGTTGTGAAGGCCTCTTTAGTTCAAACAAGTTTATAATCATGCAACACCTTTGCTGGAATTACAATAATAGCTTATTTGCAGCTGGGATAGCTTTTTGGTATTTCAGGCTGCATATAAACATCCAAATCAAAGCTTGAATGTCTTTAAAACCAAACGGAAAATACAATAGACCTCACACAAGTGCAGGCTCTCAGAGGATGGTGCATTATAGGTATGCAAATAGGTCATTAGGAGTACTAGCATTTCTTGGTGATTAGTGAATGTACTTCTCAGTTATTTTACAGTTAACTACATCTGAAAGTCGAGCTGGTGATCTGCTTGTTCTTCTAAGTCTGCCTCAAGAAGCATTTTGTAAATAAGTTGGTATTTTTTTAAGCCTGTTTTAAAATTTGATTTTTCTGGAGCTGAGAATTGATGCAAAGTGCTCTAGGACAATCTCATCGGTTTAAGAGCACTGTGCTCTGAAGAAATAGAAATTTTATGTACCATAATGCTATTTCTTTTGAAACCATATAGGCAATAGAATTGTTACCCTGTATCTGATTACTGCAGCTATTGTCAGAAAATCTGTATTAAGTTATTCCAATAAGTAGAATTATTATTTTTATTAGAAAAGTAATCACTTAGAATTATTCTAAGTAATATAATAATTTATTTGCTTTTGTCCTATTTTCAGCATATTAATGCACAGGACTCTACTTTGAAATGGATCTAGCCAGTATGTTATACCTTTTAGATGTAGAAAGTTCAATAGTGTTTTACCTTGACAAGGTACATTCAAGTGTAATACTACAGGCATTTATTTTAATGTATGTTAATGACCTAAATTGTTGCAGAATTCTTAAGGGGTGGGAAGTATAGCTGCTTATTTGTGTGCCGTGAATACTTATGGGTTGTTTTGGTTGGGGTTTTTTTTAGTTAATTGTAAACCCAAATCTCTTTTGAGGCAGTTTGAAGCTTTACCACTGAACAGAAAGCATTTTTGTTTACTTGTGAATTAATAATGTTGGATGTTCTGGATATTTTGTATGGAAAGCTGAAAGACTTGAAACATCTTAATGTTTTACCATGTTTTAATTTTCTTTTCTTGTTTCTTCCCATTATGTAGAACTTTTCTATCTTTCTCACAAACTGGTGGACTTGTACCCAAATAATCCTGTAAGTTGTTCTAAGCCTTCATTGCTTGGTGGTTTTTTTAGTAAAAGCATGTAAAAGGTGTAATGTAATAGTTTGAGCAACAGAATTCAAAATCTGTTTCTGGATGAAGGTTGTAAAAATGGTTCACTCCTTTTATTTTCTATGCATTGTAATTTTCTTATACCAAGGTTCTTTTTTTAAAACAAAGTATCTGTAAAAGGTATTCAGTGCGAGTTATTAACTTTGAATAAAAATTTAAAATATATGCTGCAGTAATAAAAATCTACGCGTCTCTGAGAAACCTTTTCCAGGGTTTGATCACCTTCACAGTGAAAACTGGTTTTCTTTGACTCAATCTGAATTTCTTGTGTTGCAACTTTTACTCATTGCTTCCCATCCTGTCACTGCACCCCTGCGAGAGTCTGGCTCTGTCTTCTGTATTCCTTATCATTAAATAATTGAAGACAGCTTTCCACTTAGCTCTCTCTTTGAGAGCTGAACAAGCCCCAGTTAAAGAGTTACATGCCAGCATGTATCATCAAATAATTTGAAGAGCTGACTGTGATTTCAGTGAAAATGTTCCCAACTTCTCTATTATCCATCTCTCTCTTTTGATGTTTCACTAAAATGACTGTGATATATCTAATAATATTCTGTTTTGATTTTAATGTGTAGGTGTCATGGTTTGCAGTAGGATGCTACTATCTCATGGTTGGCCACAAAAATGAACATGCCAGAAGATATCTCAGGTAATTTTTTTTCCTGTTACTCATTTGCTAGATAAATACTTAATGTTTGTGATTGTTTGCAAGCTCGTAAACAGAACCCTCATTAAACTGGTTACTAGTAAAATATTCCTTTTGTTACCACCCTTTTTTTGATATGGCAATTTAGATTTCATCCATCTAGATACTTTAAAAATTATGGAGACTAATGAAGCATCTCTTTTGGCAGTCACCTGGCTGTTATGGGCAGGTGTAGTCCCTGCATTCACTCCTGCTGCCAAGCTAACTGCAGCTAGGTAATCAGGCCTCAGTCCTTAGTTTGAGGACACTCAGGCATTTTCCCGGGCTCAGGTTTCGCATCTGAAAGGAAAGAATTAGATAGAAAATTCTGACACTTGGCTGTCTAGTTTTTTCTGTGCACAAGCAGCTGTGGACTTGTTAAGTTTGGTCAATGCTCTTTCCTGTAGGTCTCCTGTATATGTAGTGAATATCAGCACTGGAGAGCAGAACTTTGCTGTGAAGTAGGGCATTTGTTTTGGTGCTGTAAGCTTAAACTGAGAAGGCATAAATCAACCTGTAAGACTTTCATTTTTCTTCTTCAGACCTTTATAGACAATAAAGGTAAAGATGGGTTAGTTATTTAGACTTTTTAAATGCCTGATTATTATGAGTAAACTGTTTAAATTCCTCACAAGTATCAGTGTGAAGTTCTTCAAGAAGCTGTCCTGAGTGACATATGTGGTTTTGGTGGTGAAATAAAAACCATCTTTAAATCTATAAGCATCCTTAACCAGAAAGAAAGGGTCTATAGATGTGTTGAAGAGAAAACCAAACAAAGAAACCCACAAACAAAACATCAGAATTCAGAGTAGTTCTGGCAAAAAGAAAAAAGAGGTCTGGTAAAAGTGAAATAGTAACAAGAAGCTTAAATTTCTGGGAGAAGAATGATAGTGTACAGCTAACAAGGCTGGGACAAGTGTGGGCTATGCAGTGGTTTTCAGAAACGAAACTCAAAGACACACTTGAATACCCAAGTATGTCATGGGTGGCAAGATGCAAGTGTCTGAATATGTGAAATTTTGTCCCAGGAGACAGAGAACACACCATTCTCTAGGAGCTGTGATGAGAAATAGTGAGTTTAACTGTGGCAAACAAAATTTAGATTAAATGTTAGGGAAAAAATCAAGTGTTTAAGGATAGTTAAGCAATAGAGTAGATTACTTGTGGAGCATGTAGGATCTCCATGTCAGAAGCTTTTAAGAAAAGACTGGGCAAATTTGTCATGAGCTGTTTAGTTACGAATGCTTTTGCCTTCAGACTCAGAAAATAATCTATACAGCTTTCCAGTGCTCCTGTCAAGTCCATCTTTCTGTAAAGACTCTAGAGTGCAGTCTTGATGCTCAGGTTGCAGTTTTCAGCTTGAGACTTGAGTGACATACCCTGATGCATGGCCTGTGGTGTGACAAATACTTGTTGTCTTCAAGGCTAGAACAATTATATAGCAAAATTTCAAGACATAATTCAGCCTAAGTGTTCATTTGGTATTTTCATATCCTGCTTGTGAAACTTAGATTTTTTTTTTTTTTAGCATATACTTCTTTTCAAATGTATACCTAGGATTTTGCAATACATTATGAGTCACTACTGTTTTCTGTATTTTATTCAATTCACCTACTATATAACTGTTTACGTTTAATAATATCAAATAATTCTGCTGTCCATGAAGTAGTAGAAATAATACAATAATGAATTCATGACAATGTGTGAACTTCTAAGTGCTAAAGAGTTTGAACTTTTAAAATTAACTTTGTTTACCATTGGTCATTACAGGTGATTTCTTAACAGATACCTAACTGTGTGACACAGCATTGCTATCTAAGCAGTCATCTGAAGCAGGTGAAATTTAATTTCAGATGTGTTTGCTTGTGTTTTAGCAAAGCTACTACACTTGAGCGAACCTATGGACCTGCATGGATAGCATACGGGCATTCATTCGCAGTTGAGAGTGAGCACGACCAAGCAATGGCTGCATATTTCACAGCTGCACAGCTCATGAAAGGGTGTGTAAAAAATGTCATATTCGGGAATATCCATATCCATAGATAGTGTAGAATATTGATTTATATCCCTTGAAACAATAGGTAGAAGCAATACATTTGCAATAAGTATGTTAGAGAACAACAACAACAAAAAAAAAAAAAATTTAATCATCTGCATTTAGCTGCATTACTTGTGATTGCTGTTGTGATTTTGTAAGTTCTAAAGTGAAGATTTATATTTAGGTAATCTATGTTCTACCTGACAGTTCTATGAAATTTGTTGTTATACCAGGTCATCAACTGCTGTATAGTAATATCTTAAACAGCTCTTTCATGCTCTGGGAGAAGGTTGTAAAATGAGTCGTGGACTAATGTAATATTGCATATAAAACTGTTGTATTTGATTGTGGTTATTGGTAGATGTAATCTCTTTAATTATTGCTTCTTCCGTATTCTATTTGTAAATTAAACGTACGAAGGAAACTAGAGAAAAAACCCTCAGAACTAACTTAAGCACTGAGAAAATACTTGTAATTCCAGAGCATGTTATAGTCATGTATTGGAGTTTAAATTCTTGTCAGTAACTTACAGAGATGTAAAATCTTTCAAACTTCCCTTTAGGTTAATAGTCCATTTAAATCAGCTTTTACTTGGTTGTACATAAACATATGCAAACACAATTGGCATTTCTTTATAGTTTGCGACTCCATTCCTGGCAACCACCCAAAGCAAACACGCGGTTTGTTTTATGGTTTTTTAGGTGTCATTTGCCGATGCTCTACATTGGACTGGAATACGGTTTGACCAACAACTCCAAGTTAGCTGAACGGTTTTTCAGCCAAGCTTTAAGCATTGCACCTGAAGATCCTTTTGTTATGCATGAAGTTGGAGTGGTAGCATTTCAAAATGGAGAGTAAGCTTGCAAAATATGATTAAATACTATCCTAAACATGAATTATTCTGAAGTGCAATGTGTCAGTATATGTACTTAAGTACTTTGAGCTATAGTGTCTTTTGGTTCTAGTCTGGATGGTGTTTACCCTAAACCCTTGCTTTCCACATTGTTCTTCTTGTTTAAGATTGAATAAAGACAGAATTTAATGCTTGAGGAGCATGCAGAGATGAATATTACCTTCCGTGTGCCAGTCATTATGTAGTTGCATGCCTGAAGGCATCTATCTGCACACGTGCTATAAAATTTTGTACAGCAAAACATTTTATCAGCTCAGGAGTTTCCAGATATATTCTGGAAAAAACCCTAACAGTTCTATGAAGTGTTTAGTCAATATACTTGGTTTGATTCTGATTTTTTAAATTTTGTCTTGTTACTTCTTAGGACCACAATGCAAAATATAGCCAAGTGTAAATGACCGTGTTTTACATCTAATTCCATTCATACAATGAAATAATATCAAAGAACTCTTCTTTGTAATATAGTTTTCTCATACTGCTAATGAAAACTCTTCACTAATTTACTTTTCTTTCTCCCCACCCCCTCAATTCTTAGCTGGAAGACTGCAGAAAAGTGGTTCCTTGATGCACTGGAAAAAATCAAAGCTATTGGAAATGAGGTATTTTTCCTACTAACATATGGAATTATAAATCTGTAAAACTCTAGCAAATTCTATAGTGTCTTGTGACAATTTATGCTGTTCTTATTTTAAAGTCAATTATAAATTTGACTTTAAAACTTGGACCACCTACTTGTAATTGGGTGTGTTGGGTTTTTAGAGGAGAATTGTCATATATCATCTTCAGTGCTATGGGAAAAGACAAAAAGTATTTTTCTCTATGAAATTAAAAGAAAAATAAGCACTGACTGGGGAGTGAAATGCAGGTCTTATTCTCAGACCTGGGTCTTAGAAGAACAATTGCTCTTGACTGAGGGTGGAACTGGGTACACATATGACAATGGTTTCTGCTACCTTAAGTATTAGCCATTTCTTGAATGACTTCCACTTTTGTGGGGTCATAATCCTGTAGGTATGGATTTGTTTTCTTTCTCCTGGATAGAGACACTGAGTAGGAATGTGGTCAGAGATGCTTAACTAACTTTCCTGAAATTACCCAAAATAATCACTAGCAAAAGGTTTGTTGGGAAATGTAGTTCAGGTGCTTTTGTGAATCAAAAGTTGACCATTACAATCCTGATTCCTCACCCTGGAGTACAGATAAATGTGTACCTATTGGCAGTAATGGTTATTTGTGTGATATCATCTTGTCTAAAGAAACATATTGTACTAGAGAAACTCAAGATGCCTTAATGAAAGCAGTACCACCTTGTGACAGGCTTCTTGTGAATTTTAAGATAGGTTTTCTCAATTTTGAGCTTAAATTTAGTTAATGAGGACATCACCTCATGCTACTGTGTTAACAAATCATCTCCTATCAATATAAGGAAATTGCTTCTAGAGCACAGTAAGCTATAAAGTGGAAAGTGCTGAAGAACTAAAAATCTTCATGTGGACAAGGCACATATTTACTAAAACAAACTGCGCAGCTACTAACTTATATGCTCACCAATATATAAATGGACTTGTTCTGTTTTAGTTAAAGCTGTAATGTTGTTCATGGAAATGCCATAAGCTTTGTAGGCCAGAATTAAATTTACGTGTATGCATAAATTCTTTTCTATGTGGCATTTTTCATGTTTATTGAGAAGTACTAAATACCAGCAATCTGTAAACACACAAATGAATATTTAGAATTAGTGTGGGAAACACCTAAAATAAGTAGAGATTCAGAAAATAGTATTATATTATTATAAACCACAAATTCATAATGCAAAAGCTCAATTTATTTTTAATTTCAGTAAAAAGCATTTTAAGGATTTTGTTGGCTCAGATTGCCTTCTGTGTTCCTCATAAATGAGCTAATTTATGTAGAACAGATGAAGTGAGACCATGGAGAAGACAGCAAAAAGACTTTCAGTATTCATGATTGTTTTA
Source organism: Corapipo altera (assembly GCF_003945725.1). Classification (NCBI taxonomy): domain Eukaryota; kingdom Metazoa; phylum Chordata; class Aves; order Passeriformes; family Pipridae; genus Corapipo; species Corapipo altera. Next base: position 26,458,334 of record NW_020884872.1, read on the forward strand.
CAAATACCTAATTTGAGGGGGTCTTTGGTGCTCCTAGCTAAGACTCTTTTTAGTTAAGCAGAAAACAAGTTCTATTTGGTTTGCACCCAAGTTCTAATTGGCTTTTGGGAATGGATAAAATAGAAAAATGAGTTATTGAATAAAGGTTTGGGGCTTAAATGTGTGTTTTGTAAAGAATTTAAAATGTTCCTGATAATTTTCTTGGTCATAAATAAAACGCCTTATTCATTTGTATGTTTGGGGTTTTTTTAAAGTAGACAAATTTAGTTATAGTCCGAGAAGCTGCAGTTATTTGAATTGCTGCATTATTTTGCAGGTGACAGTTGATAAGTGGGAGCCTTTATTGAACAACTTAGGACATGTCTGCAGAAAACTCAAGTAAGCAGAGGCTACTGGAGCTGCATTTTTCTGTAATGCTGCAAAAATGTGCTTTCTCTCTCATTTATATCATCTACCACATGAGAACAGTGTAGAAGTACCCTATAAGAAGATGATTCTCTGAATCAGCTTGTGAATGTAAATACATTAATCGCCCCTTATATCCTGTTTACCACACACAAGTTAAAGTCCTTAATATAAAAGCCTTTCCTTAATTATTGATTCTTATTAGATAGAGATTTGATCATTAACACAGCAAGGAAATATTACTTTATGTTTTTTTAGAACAAAACTATTTCATTTTATATTTCCATTCCATGAACAGCAAAAGTGCAAAGTACCTATGCAAGCTTTAACAGTTCTAACACAGAGACATGTTTTCTCATTAATTACCTTAATCTGACTTTAACCAGTGTTTTCTTTTATTCAATCAATGCCATATTTTTTGTTCTTTTTTTAGTGTCACAGTTTTAATCACCCAATTGGTGTATACTGTAATTTTTTTTCAAAGCTGCTAATGAGAATGTGATTATGGTAGATGAAAGTTGTACTTCTGCTTTGGCTTTGGTAGTAATTGCTTTGTGCTCGAATTGCCAATTAGTCTTCATTTTCATTATAAAATAAGAACGTATAATAGTTACTCCTTGTGCCAAGATCAAACAAAAGGCACTGCTTCTGGAGTCGGTTCATGAGTATAATTGCAGGGTTTTTTCAAATACTTGTTTTGTTTATGATTACTTTTGTCTTTTTTTTTTTAATTTCTACAGTAAGTTAGTAACCGCTTACATCACCCTTTGTACAACTGGCAGTGTAGTATTTGTTCAGGTTCAGAAATCAAACCTAATATATTTTTGCATCCTTGTAAACCATCTTTCAAGAAAATCAAGTTGAGAATTTAGGCAGCTGTACATATGCTTTGAAAACTTAAAAATTCTGTAATAACTAATTTAGTAGAGCTTGTGACACACGATATGGCTATTATGAAAAAACTTACAGGATATATGACTACTCACTAATATTAAGGGGTTGTAATTTGAAAGCAACATATTAAAATACAGTGGTAGTCAATTAGACATGTGAATACTATGAGTGAAAATAAAATTGCATCACAAAAGGGTTGTGCAGCAAGCAAACAGTTGCATAATTTTTCTGCCTCGATTGTTACTTGATGCCCTCTAACAACTTCATGTGTTGCTGTTTACATAATTTCATTATCACTATAGTCATTAAAATTTGTTGTGAGTAGGCAACTGCTATCTTTCTTTTTAACAATGTGGAACTGGGATGTCAAATGTGACAATTTAATTTCTCAGAGTAATGTCACAGTGTACATTTAATCCTTGGTTTATAAAATAACAAATGTAACAATCAGTCTAATTAATAGATAATTTTCAAAGAAAAGGTGACTGGTATTTGAAAGAAATTATGGGTATGTGTAAACCTCCTTTTTTGATAGAGAGTATAGCAAAATAGAATTGACAAAAGTACCAGTGTATGCAGCACAGGCTTCTGAAATTTCTGCCCAGAGAGCTTTTCTCAGTTTGAATGATGCAGGATTTAGTCTCGTATTGCTGCATCGCTCCCCCAGGGAGGCAAATGAAAGCTACAGAAAGCAAGCCAATGTTACAATGAGCAGCATTAAGCATGTAAAGCAATTTACCATATCAAATGGCTAAGATCATCTCCAAATGGGGCCTCCTGTAGGCAGCTGTTTTGCTACATAAGGAGAACAATGATTTCTCAATTACACTGAGGAAGAAAATTGTCAATATCCATGAGTCTTTTGTACATTCTGTTATGTTCAGAGTATAAAGCAATAATTTTTAAGTTCTGGCACAATTGTGTTCCACTTACTAATCAATCTTCTGTATTTAACCCTAACAGGAAATATGAAGAAGCACTGGAATACCATCGCCAGGCTCTAGTATTAATTCCTCAGAATGCTTCTACTTACTCTGCCATTGGCTACATACACAGCTTAATGGGCAACTTTGAAAGCGCAATCGACTATTTTCATACGGTACGTAACTGCCTTCACTTAAAGTGCTGGTCACAGATTCTCTAATTTACCTCTTTCGTTCTGGTTTAGGTTTGGAACAGAGAACTAGCATTTTTCCCAGCCTCCAAATTACTGTTTATTTTATAATCTTAATTTTTTTAAAAAATAGCTTCTGAAGTTTTCTACTGATTAGGTTAAAAAATGGCCTCTGTGGCAAACTTTGACTGTCATTATTGCAATTTACACTTCACGTACATAAGCTTGTCATGCAGCTGAAGTAATTTCAAATACTTCCAAACCATGCCTTAAAGGAGAAATTTTACAGTAAGTAAACAGCAACATATGTTATATCTCATGATTTTTGAATGCTTCTCTGTCTGTATTTATATTCTTTTCTGGTTTTGCTTCAGTGCTTTGCTTGCTTGCTACTTCAGACAAGTTCATGTGATGGTGTTATTTGAGTTGTGCAGTGTTTTGCTTTTAGAGTGAAGACTGTGCTCAGATAGCACTGTAGAACAACAAAATAACAAACTGAACTATTGCAGACTTAAGATGTAAATCTGCTACTGTTTTATTTGCTACTAAATACTTTTTACCGTTTTTTATAATAGGCCCTTGGTCTCAGGAGGGATGACACATTTTCAGTCACAATGCTTGGACACTGCATAGAAATGTACATTGGTGATTCTGAAGCCTACATTGGTAAGTCTTTAACCTCTGTGACTCTTAATCATTGAGTCCTTTGAGAGGAGTGTTATTCTTATGTCAAGAAAGACTGTCTACCACTACCTCATCAACTTACAAAGTAGAGTATGCCTTTGTTTGGATTTTTTTGTTGTTTTTTTAATGGCTAAATGATGCAGAATTTCACAGCAATTGCAGATGACCACTGTTTTTTGCGAGCATCATGACAATAAATTCTTACCAGCATAAAGAAAGGAAACAATTTATCATTGAAGGTTTTGATGGTTTCTTTTGGCAGCTTAGACACCAAAGGGAATAAGGAAAAAATAAAATAGAGATATAGAGTTAGGAAATCAGAGCACTAGTGCTAATGCTGCTGTAGAGCAAGGCATTTTCACCATGTTAAAACTTGGCCCTGTGGAGACAGGATAAATTCTTCTGACTCCAGAAATACAGCTTTACGTATGGTAACAAAAAAAAAAAGGCTTCTTAACTGTATTATTGCCATAGTTTTAAATTTTCTGTGAAAGTTTTCTGCCCCCTCCCCCACAACTTTATAATGACAGATTTCTGCTTCATTGAACTTAGTGTTTTATCTGTAGTGAACACAGCTGATGTTCTGTCAAGCATGTTAAGAAGGCTGAAGCCTTAAGAGTAAAAGCCATCTATGTGCTCTAGTGCTTTTCCAGCAGATTTTTTGCACAATTGAAGCAGATGTTTCTTCTCAATATTGTCTTTCTCCATATGTAGTTATTTAACACATCTGGAAGAACCATGCAGCCATGTGATATGCATTAATGCAAACCAAGCTGTGTGTAACTTAAACAAGAAAAAAAGCCCCTTGGAGAATTGGGAAGGGAATTGGCAATTACGTCTCATAACAGACTTTTGAATCTGAGTAGTGGTTCTTCTATTATGCTTTTTTCAAAAAGGAGGCTGCTGGATTTTTTCAGAACGACTCTATTCATCTTCAGTTATTAAGCAGCAACAGTTCCCTGATGATCTGAAAGCAAAGGATTATAGTAGTTTCTGGATAACAGTTTCTTTGAGAGATGTTTTTGGGAGTGTTCATTTGGAATAAACTAATGGTTTGTCTGTTTTCCTAGGAACAGAGATCAAAGACAAATTAAGATGTTATGACTTTGATGTACACACAGTGAAGACATTAAAGAACATAATTTCACCTCCCTGGGATTTCAGAGAATTCGACATAGAAAGACAAACTCTGGATGAAAGTGGCATAGTAACATTAGAGACATCAAATCAAAGGAAAAGTACAGATACCAGTCGCCCGCTGGAAGAAACATTTGAGATTGAAATGAATGAAAGTGATATGATGTTAGAAACGTCCATGTCAGACCATAGTACGTGACCATAAATACTGGTAGAGAGTTCATTTTGTCTAAGTGTAGTATGTTTGTTTTAGCATTTTTGTTTTGGTGTTAAACTTTCAAGAATTTGCTATTTTTTATATGAATTCAAACGACTATGTACTTAACACTGGGAGTTTTATAGTTTCTACTTTATAAATATTCCTTTCCTGAGAGCACTCTCATGAATCCCCATCTGGATCAAGAAGACTTCATTGCATTGATGCAGGCCATATACATAGTACTGTAGTATACAGGGTATTGGCTATTTTGCACATGTCTGTGCATTACTGAACATGAGTTCAGGTTTTAGACTCAACTGCACTTTAAAATTCAAGGGTATTGAGTGCAGAAAAGCTCGGGGAGGAGTCTCTGTTTTAACAGCAATTGCACACACTCTCACTGTTGAAATCTGGTTGGGTCTAGGCGATCCCATTGCTTTCCTATGAGCACCAACACAGGAGTGTAGAGAACTCTGGTTCTGTCCCAGGGACAGTGGAAATTGTGCTATGGCTTCACAGAGGGAATTGGAGGTGCCCAAGTTTCCCCTCCATGTGTTAAAACATAGGGATTGGGGTCTGCGTCAAGTGTAGAATTCTATACCAATCCTGTATGTTCTTAGATGTGAGAACGTAAGGTGAACAAAAATGTTTTACTTCCTAGTTCTAAAGTACTTCACACACGTTCTCCTGAAAAACATGGGATGAGCCATGAGTCTTAAGTGGAACAGTATCCAAGGAGAGTGTTGGGAAAATTAATCATTTAGGAAGCATATGCATCTCCTGGCCACCGTCAGGTCTCTCTCCTTCATTGTGGCTGGCAAAAAAGTTCATACAGAGGAGTTTCTTTGCTTTTGGAACCTGGTAGTTTGTGTGTGGTTCAGGTGACTTCTTTGAGGTAAACTGGGGATTTTTCCTGGACATTCTTGAAGCCTTTATAATGAGTGTGTCTCAACAACTACTCTGTTAGGCAGGTCTCATCCTTTAAAGGATCTTTTGATGGTTATTTTTACATCTGTGCTTATGTAACCTGAATGATTGTAACCAGGACCATCTCATGCATAAAGCGACACCAAAGGCTTCTTGTTGCACACAGAGCAGTCAGAAGGATATTGCCAATAGATTCTCAAAGAGCCAAACTCCTTTTTCTCTAGAACATTATTATTTTTAATCCAGCATATGTGAATCTAGTTTTCTAGTAAGACATTGTGGCAGTTTCTACATGGAATTTGGCAAGAGTCTTCTAGCAAATCGGGCCTTACTGTCAGACATGGATATAAATCTTGCATTGTTTCCTTTTTTCTATGTTGCTACTATTTTTGTTGACAAATGGCTTTAAAGATTGATAAAAGTTGATATTTCTTTCTGCACTGTCCAGTTATGATCTGATGGTATGTTGGCCGTGATGGCAATACAGGTTTATAGTGTTCCTCCTTGCCTGTAGGAATCTACTTACCCTGTGCTGATTCCTCAGCTGTGGTAGTACAAATGTTTGTTTGGTTATGTTGTGAATGAAATCAGGGAACCAGAGCAGCATTTTAAAACACTTTCTAGATCTGATCAATTCTCAGGTTCAAAGAGAGCGAGCCAGTGCTGTGTTACTTGTCATCAGTGGGGCAGAATGGTAGGAATGGGAAGAAACAGATGGAATAGTGAGAATGGGCATTGCTGTAAAGGCAGCATATCATGACACTGTGCCTTGACATGTATCTGCTAGAGGTTTTGGGGTTGGCTTTTGCTAGCCTTCATTTATTTGTATTAACAGTTACCTAGAAAGAAATGTATGCAAAGTGCCCTACATCATGAGCAACATTTTTGGATGTTAGAGAAATTCTTGATATGGCTTGGCTTGGCTCCCGGTCCTTTAGGCAGCTACAGTTAGGTTAGAGCTTGTGGTTTCTGATGTGCCTCAGACAGGACTTTAGGGAAAGTTTCTCTCTCCTCATTTCTATTCTGTTCAATGTTTTGATCTGCTTTTGTTCTATCCAAATCCCTGCTTTTGTACTGGCAGCTCCTGCTTGCTCTAGTCTTCTGCACCTCACAGCACCTGTCCTGCTCCAGTCCTGCTCTTGCCTGGACTCTACTTCCTAGATAGTGCTTGGTGCCTTTCTGGGTTATTATGACATTCACCCTGGCTCTAGTTAAATTGAGTATTGTCCTTGTCCTCATGAGGCCTTTGGTTATTAATTTTGGCCTGACTTGACCTCAGATTCTTGATTCTTGCTTCAAGTCATGCCTCTTGGCTTTGGCTGCTTGGTACAAGGATCCAAGACTGTCAGGTTGGGTGACTTATCAGTATGCCCCCAAAAGAGACACCTTTACTCTGTCCCATAACTTCATCTCTCCATTGAAAGGATCAGTCTTGTCCTGGAGTGAGGAGGCCTGGCTGTTGCCTTAAAGGTTTTCAGAACAGATATTTCTGCTGCCAATGGCTCCAACAGTTCCATCATAGGTACTGCTGCCTAAAAGATTTGAGGAGGAATAACGTTAGCTCAGTTGGTCAGAGCATGGTGCTAATAACACCAAGGTTGCGGGTTCAGTCCCCATATGGGCCATTCACTTGAAGAGTTGGACTTGATGATACCTGTGGGTTTCTTCCAACTCAGAAGATTCTGTGATTTCAGTTTCCTCAGCCAATGCCACCTGCTTGTATTATTCCACATCAGATCATATATTTCCTTTGTGCTGTGGACAGCTTTTTGAGGACCATCAATGCAGCAGGATCTGAAGATTTGCAGTGACCCTGTGTATTCTGATTAACTTGCAGGCATTTTGCTGCTTTTGTCTAGTTTTCGTAGTTCTAGATGAGTCTGTGTGTTGATAAATGCATGGTATATCCATACTTTGGATGTACTTTGCTGCACTTCTGCCACCGAGCCTAGGAGATATAGTCCAAGATACTCTAACTCACACAGGCATTGCAGGAAACTGTGGATTTAGACATTGCAAAATTTGTTGATTGCAATCTAGGACTGAGTAAGCCTTGGTTTGATTGATGGGTCAGTACTTAGAATAATCATAGAATCATAGGATGGTTTGGGTTGGAAGGGACCTTAAAGATCACCTGGTTCTAACTCCCCTGCCATGGGCAGCGGCACCTTCAAGTAGACTGTGTTACTCAGAGCCTCATCCATCCTGGCCTTGAACACTTCCAGGGATGGGGCATCCACAACTTCTCTGGGCAAACTGTTCCAGTGCCTCACCACCCTCACAGTGAAGAATTTCTTCCCATTACCCACCCTGAATTTCCCCTCTTTCCGTTTGTACCTTCGTTTGTACCACCACAGTTCCTGATGAAGCCAGTCAGAAAGGCAGGGAGGCATTGTCCAGAAAAGCTCCCGTACCTGCTGCCCGGCCCCGGAGGCTGGAGCAGACGGTGCATTCCTGCGTGCGGGCGCTGCTGCTTCATTTTGACAGAACCACCCGACTCCTGGGATGATGGAAGTAACGAGTAATGGACTCTTTTCCCCATTCCTACTCTTTTGTCCCCAGGACCTGGCTACCTCTCTTCCCCGTATCTTAAGGCTGTGGGTAACACGCCCCGGGGTGTCCATGCCTGTCCCGCCGTACGAGCCGCTCTGCGGCCGCTGTGACAAGGCACCCGCGACCTTAGGGAGAGACCATGAGAGCAGGGGAACGGGCACACTTCTCTGTCCTCCCCTGCCCACCGGCACAGTGGGAGCCCAGTGGGGTTGCGAGAAGTTCGGGGATGGGAAGGGGGATGACAACCGCGCCCCCGCCGCTCCCCGCGGCGCCCCCGCTGAGGGGCAGGGGCGGGGGAGCATCGCGAGATCCCGGCAGCGCTGCGGGCAGTTCTCGCGAGGTTTCGCCCGGGCTGCGGGCGCGGCTCCATGCGGTCGGAGCGGGGGCCGGGATTGCTGTCAGGGCTGGGGCCGCTGCGGGGCGGCGGCCGTGACCAGCGGCCCATGGACACCCCCCCGCGCCGGGAGTCGCCGCGCCGCGACACAGACGCTCCGCCGAACCCCCCGCCGCCTTCCCCGCCCTCCCCGCTGCCGCCGCCGCTGCTTCACCCGGCGCCGGGTAAACTGCGGGAGGAGAAGAAAACGGCGCTGAGCAAAGTGAGGGGGCGCGCGGGGGGAGCGGCGGCTGCGGTGGGGAGCGGGGCGCAGGCAGCATCCCTGCTCCACAGACCGAGCCGGGTCGCAGCACAGTGGGGTGTTTAAAACGGGTGTTCATTCCCTGGAGTGTTGTGAAATCCCCAGCGTCAATGCTGGAAATCATTTCATCTTTAATTCTATAGAAGTCAAAGCTAGCCATTGCTGTGGCAAAGCAGATCCTGCTCTCTTCCTTGTCTTTATTCGAACACTTTTCAAATAATACTTGCAGAGTATAACAGGCTGCCCAGGGAGATCGTGGAGCCTCCCTCTGCGGAGACATTCCAAACCTACCTGACCCGTTCCTGTGTCACCTACTCTAGGTGACCCTGCCTTGCCAGGGGGGTTGGATTGGATGATCTCCAGAGGTCTCTTTCAACCTAACAATTCTGTGATTCTGTGAGAAGTGTGAGATTTGATTTATTCCCCTTTTTTTTTTTAATTGAAAACTGAAGCATTGAAAATCAGTATAACTTAAAGATAAGTCAAGTTAAATTCAGATATTCAAATATTCAAAAAATTAAAATAGATTGCCTGAAGCCGTTGATGGCCATTTCACTACTTCGTGTGCTGGCATCGTTCTACCAGAGGTTTCTATGTAGTTTCCTGGTTCTTATTATTGAGCAGTTTACCTGAGTGTGGTGGGTGGACTCTGGGTGGCTGCCAGACCCCCGGCCAGCTGCTCTTGCACTCCTCCCTCCTACCTTCCGGGGAAGAAGATGATAAAAGAAACTCACAGGGTTGAGATAAAGGCAGGGAGATAATTTACAAAGTGCCATCACAGCAAAAACAGACATGAGGGGACCTCACAGCAGCTTCCTACAGCTTCCTCATGAGGGGAGGTGGGATGACAAGCACTGATCCCTTCTCTGTGGTGACCAGTGATAAGACCCAAGGGAATGGCCTGAAGCTGCATCAGGGAAGATTTAGATGGATATTAGGAAAAGGTTTTTCACCCAGAGGGTGGTTGGGCACTGGAATAGGTTCCCCAGGGAAGTGGTCACAGCACCAAGCCTGACAAAGTTCAAGAAGTGTTTAGACAATGCTCTTGGGCACATGGTGTGATTCTGGGGGTTGTCCTGTGCAGGGCCAGGAGTTGGACTCCATGATCCTTGCAAGTCCCTTCCAGCTCAGAATATTCTATGATTCTAACTTGCTGAAAATTAATTTACTTTATTGCTAATTTAAAAAAAATAGAGTAGAATGGTGAGAAACAAAGATTAAAACTAAAACAGCTTCCTTCCTCCTTTCTTCCCAGGCACTACCTCCTCTGCACCCAAACAGTGCAGGAGGATGGGGAATGGGGATTTCAGACAGGTCATAATAGTTCCCGTCTGCTGCTCCTTTCTCCTCATGCTCTGTCCCTCCAGTGTGGGGCCCTGAAATGGGATACAGTGGGATACAGTCCCTTCTGCATGCTGCAGTTGTTCATGACCTGCTGCAGCATGAGTCTCCTTTGTGGGCTGCAGTCCTTCAGGATAAACCTGCTGCAGTGTGGGCTTTTCTCCATGGGCTGCAGGTCCCTTCAGGGCATCTCCACTGCTGTGGCATGGGGTCTTCCATGGACTGTGGGGGGATAGTGTGCCTCACCATGATCTCCTGTGTGGGAATCTCTGCTTTGGCACTGGAGCACCTCCTCCCCTCCTCTCTTCATTGCTGTCTGCAGGGTTCTTTCTCACACTTTCCCCCCTTACTCTTCTGTCTCACCCACTGCCGTGCAGCCTTTTCTGCCCTTTCTTAAATACGCTTCCCAGAGTCACCACACCTTGGCTGAGTGGCTCAGCTGTTCCCTGGGTTGAATCCACTGGTGCAGCTGAAAGTGGCTGTGCCCAGCATGGGGCAGCCCCAGCATCCCCTCAGAGGCTGCTCTGGAGCCCCTGCCAGGAGCACCTGGACACAGAGTGTACTAAAATACTGCTGTATTAAAAGAGATACTGCAAAAGTTTATGTAATCAATATCTAGTTTTTGGGTTTTTTAAATCCTTTATTATTGGCTAAATTGCAGTGGTTCTCAGGCTCTTCATCAGAATATGTCAGTCACCCTTCAGTTTTACAACGCTTGTAGAAACTGAGGGAACTTGTTCCATCCATTTCTACAGTATTTAGATCAAATATAAATCTCCATTTTCTTTTATGTATGCAGGTGGTTATTCGAAGGCTTCCTCCTTGTCTAACCAAGGAACAACTTGAGGAACAGCTACATCCTCTACCTGCCCATGATTATTTTGAGTTTTGCACTGCTGATCCCAGGTGAGGATGAGCTGTTGCTGTAGGTTTTCAGGTGCTTAAAACCTAATTAAGGTATCCAGGCCATTACAAATCACGTTTTTTCCCTTTTTATTATGTTTGTTGGGTTACCTAAAATATATATTAAAAGTGGCTGCGTATGCAGAGAGAGCATTCCTGGATGTTTCTTTTATACTGATGATTTTAAAACAGAAGGGCAAAATTCCATGTTAAAATGGAAGGTCATAATTGAAACCCTGATGTTTCTTTTAACTTTCATTGATAAACTTCAACAGACTATTTTATTGGCTGTGAAAAAGATTCAGTCTAGGGCAAACAATCACAGAATGTTTTCATGAGTGCCATTTGAGGTTAGCTTCTTTGTATGCTTACATATTTTTGTGTTTACTTAATTCATTTTTTCAAATAATCCAGTTTTATTAATTTTTATCTCATGCAAAAACAAAAAAATAGAGTGGTTGATTTAAAATAAATCAGAATTGCTGATATATTTATATAATTAATTCTGTATCACAGTGGTAAAATACAATTTCCTTTCAAATAAATCAATTTCCAGAAGAGAAGGAACTTAAACCACTAAAAAAGCAAAACACCATTTATGCTACATCTGCATGTGTTCTGAAAAACTAAAGTGTAAGATCAATCTTCTTGTATCTTGTTGTGCGATGAATCACCCTCCACTGGCACCAGATTGTTTCCAGTGACTGCAGAGGGATCCTGGACCAACTTTTGAAGTTAGGGGTTCTTTCAGAGTCAATTCCACAATCAAGGAGAAACAAATGTTTATTTAGCAAAACTATGACAGTTCCCAACCTACCTAAATAGTTCCACATTAGTGCAGCAACAAAATAGTGTTTCAGCCGTTCTGTTAAAACCACAAAGGATGTGAAGTTAGGAAAGAGGAATATTTAGTCTGATTGAAAGTCTTTGTAGTTCCTTACATTTCTCTTCTGAACTTTGTCATCCATATTTCCAAATGGGTCTCTTTAAGGCTTCTGTCCCAGCTGTTCATTTGATAAGGGGAAAATATCAAAAGCAAACCAAAAATTTTTTGAAGAAGGGTGTCAGTTCTCAGTGTGTTTAGCTGCACAAATTCCAGGAAACAGTTAAAAAAATTACATTTTTAATTTTCCAGAAAAACTGCTGGCATAAGAATTTAGGGACTTGGCCACCTTAGAAAAGAGAAGGCACTGACAACAGTTGTGTATATAAAGTTTCATTTTCTCTCTTACTTTTATGTGATGAAATTTGGAGTACTCAAAAATCTTGCTGTCCACTCGTTTGATTGCATCTATGTTACGTTACCAATGAAAGATACTGTAGTTTTTCTCTTATGCTGTGTAATTTGTCATGTTATTCTCTTCTGCCTTCACAAATTTAAACTCACTAGAAAAAAGAATGTTTTCATATAAGTCTGAATTTTTCAACATGAACTGTTTCATAGTCACTTTTTTGTTTATCTTGCTTCTTAAAAAATGTGTTTTCATACAAAAGATGTATTTTTTCAGAATGGCTTTACCTTTATGAGCTTCATATGGCTACAGGTTCTTTCAGCAAACTACACAGCTTAAATAGGCATTTCACTGCAGTTCTGCAGAGTGTTGGCTTGGCTGATTATTTGTCCTTTGCCTGGCCCAGGATCACCTTGTGTCATTTGTCCCCTTTGTTCTGATGCTGACACATACCATGTACATCTGTTTATGATTCAACACTTCACATGCTGACACAGTCTAGAGTACACAAGAAACATCCCGAAATTAAATGTTAGAGACAAGATTAATGTAGTGAGTCTCAGTCTCCTCTTATCCAGCAGAGAACTCTTTTCTGAGTGTAAAGCACTGTGTTGCAGTAATCTGTCATATTATAAACAGTTCACACGATTTCAGCAAACCCTCTGGATGTGTCTTCACGTCATTCCAGCTAACAGGAAGAGCTACAGGACAAGGTGGGCATGTGCTCTCTTCCACTGAATAGCTTTTTCCTAGATCCTGTACCACATGCATAGTGGCCAACCAAGAACAAAATCATGGGAAGATGAAAAGAAATTTCATGTCACCTAACGAGAATGATTTGGAGAAGCTACTCAGTGAAGAGGATCTGTTTGTTGAAAAGAGAAAGGGACAGACAGATGTTTTGGTGTGGAACCAGGCAAATTTGCCTTTAAGAGCTGTAACATCTCGGTTTAACCACATCCTGTGTAACTCCAGGTCACAGAATTTTCTAAGAGCTCATTCATGTTTCTGTACAGTCTTTTTTTTCACACAACACTCTATCAAACTGTAGAACTTGTCAGAATTTCATTCCACAAATGATGGATGTTGGAAAAGCTTCAGGAGCAGTTAGACAAATTCTTATTTAGACAAATATTTATCTATGAAAACCTATTAAACACAGGATACAAGTTTGGTATTACAAAGTCCCTAGGCTGCAAGTAACTGAAATTATGTATTGAGTGAAGTGCCAGTGTATACTTTCCCCTTTTTAATAAAATTTCTCTAAGCAACCTCTCTTAGTTGCTGTTGGAAAGAGAACTAGAGAGGTCTAACTGTAGCTGTTTCTTCATTTTTATTTCTAAGGTCATCTCACCTTAGAGGAGAAAACAAGATAAGATAGGCATATCAACTCCAGTTTCTCTGTTATTGCAATCTTTATCTTTCTAATATCTCTCTAATATCTTTATATCATAAATGTTTAAGTTTACTATGTCCTATTATAGACAAGCTGTAAAACGTATTAAAATTTCATGTGATTAATGTCATTAATAATGTATAATGCTTTTTCAGTTCCATCCATTTCAGTAAAATCATTTCAGAAAATTACTTGTGTTGTGTTGTGTTCATTTTTCAGATTCATCCAATTCACTGCATTACATTTATTCTCTCTTACACATTGACATCAAAATACAAACAAAACACTGTTTATAGTTGATAATAAAGACTCTGCCTTCCTCACAGACTGTCTTGTGCTCAGACTCCAAATATTAACTTTTTTTCCCAGATATTCTTTCTTTTTGTCCACTGGTAAATATTTCTGAGTCTTCTAAAACTTGACTCAAGTGATTGAGCTCTGGCCCTGCAGGACTTGGGTCGTCCCTTGGGACTGGCACTGAGTGCTGGGAGTCATTAATAGTGTGAGGTTATGAAAGTAAAGAGATCTGAACAGGAGCTTGGCTTACATAAAAACTGGTCAAATAGTGCCATGCCATGTGTCACAGAGAGTGATAAAGCTTCTTGCAAAGCACACTCCTTTTCCCTCTGTAAGTTCTTCACATCATTTTGCTCAGGTTTATTTTAGTTATATAGCATTAACACTGTAGGGTGGAGGTTTGCACCCAGGAACTGCAGCATTGAAGGGGCAATGCTTTTAGAGCTTCGAGGGAACCACCACTACTGTGTTCTGGATGGAATAATTGGCAGGCTTTGATTGGCACAATTCTGTAGTGTTCCTGCTTCTCTGCCAGGCAAATTGTGCTCATTAATAACTGTGAAAAGGAAAGACTAAGTTAATTTAGGATTATGTCGGTTGCATCCACTTTGTGAGTGACCACAGAAGGTGATAAGGATAAATGCCAGTGGATCTTAGCTTGACAAGACCATGTAGATGATGACTTACCTCATCAATTGTTATATAAGTGAATGGAGGAGTTACTTGACACTCCAAAATTTAGATGTAGGTATCTGTATGTTTATACACATGTAAGTATATATATTTATATACATATAACGACCATGATTTGTAAGTTGATAAGTATTTCAGTAAGATGTGATGGTTGTTTTTGTAGTTGCTGTTTATACTGTAAATAGCTATTCAAAATTGCCTTCCTGTCTACCAGTCTTTTTACACAACTGTGTTAAAAGATACTTGGTAGAAGTAAACAATTAGAATGTGTTTGTTGTTAAAGTTACTAGAAAAAGGCTTAGAGAAATTATTGACTTAAATATTATAGAAATAAATGTAACCTAAAAGATTGAATACCCTTGAACGCAGAGCAGAAAACAAAGAAAAAGTGTGCTGGACTGAAGAAGTGTGTACAGTCACACTCATCTGGGCTGTTTCCATAGAGATTGCTCTAAATGATGTCCCAGAGATGCCAGCATGTGCTGTGCATCTGTGCAGAACATTATACAGATGGAAAGCAGCATTATAGACAGCAAACATATGGCAAAATAGAACCAGCTGTTTCATTATAAAACTAAATTTCAGATCCTGAATGAAATTTATGCTGGTAGACACTTCAAGAAAGGAGGAGACACAGAGTGTTCAGTGGCCCTTCTGTAGAACTCAGCTGGAAGGCAAAATCCTGAAGAGCAAAAAAAGTATTTTAGCCAATGACTGCTGAATACAAAGAACAAAAGCAAAGCAGGAGTGTTTCTTCCTAGGAGAGGTCATTAGCCTCAGAGTGCCTGTGGCCCTGTGAAGAAGTTCTGTGCATTCTTTGCTGCATGGTCATGCTGGTGAGTTCTCAGTGGATAGGTGAAGGGGGAATCCAGCGTGGGGAGCGGCAGCTGGAAGTCAGGTGTCTGAAACCTGGAGGATATTCTGCATATTCTGTATGCAGGCCAGTGCTAAGTATTTCGGATTTGCTAGGTTTAGTTAGCATCCCACTTAGAATGTTAATTTTATGCACTTTTTTAGGCACATTGCACACTTTGCTGGGTAAGAAGTCTATGGCAAGGGTATGAAACACTCAGTGGTGAGGTTTTTACACACTGAGCACTCTGATAGCTAACTTGCATGCATATGTGAACCAATTCTCCACTTGCAGAGGTGGCTCCATCAGAGAAGGAACCTGTAATTGCTAAGCATTGTCTTAGCTCTCTTTCTGCAACCTTCTACCCTGATACACTGCAGCAATAATGGAGAGAGAGTTGTATTTTACTGTGCTGTGGTGCACATCAATATCCTGCTGTGCACATGCTTTTATATTTTTGTATGTTTCTGCTGATGCGTATGAAGTTCTTGAAGATATTAATGTATAGCAATAACATTGGATCCCGTATTTGCAGGATATGTGCTAAATCTTGGCTCTCCAGAGTCCCATTTATACATTTCAGACTGGTATTTTCTTACTAATAAGTGCTTAATAACCATATAAATGTTCCTCTGTTTTGAAAGATACTCAGTCTGATTAGGCTGAAAAAGCTGGAAAAATACATATGTTGCCAAAGCAGATGAAAGGGATGGTGTTGATATACCAGCTAAAGGAAACAAAGAAGGAATAACTCTTGTGTTTTTTCAGTTTTATTTCATTATGATTATGTGTCCAACCATAAGGTTCTAAGTTACTACAGGAAAAAGAACATCCAATTATATGATGAAACTGTTTGCTGTGCACTGAGGCAGAGAAGTGCCTGTAAAATAATGCTGCCTCAAAATTCCTGGTTTTGTCTGATGAACCTTCAGCACTTCAAGTATCAATTGTATCAATCTCGTTTAATTTAAACATCAAAGAACATGCAACATAAGCATAGTCCTGTTAATGTGTTAAAGAAGGAAGTTTACTTCTTTCTGGGAGCTGCCAGTTATCAGAAAGTTCTTCACTGTTGCAGCCATTGGGCAGCACAGAGACATTTCTTCCAGCACAGCTATAGATTGACACAATAAAGTTCCCTCCTTTACTTACACTCCTATGCCTTTTTAAAATATATTTTTAACTGTATGTAATAATTATCAAAAATGTTAAATTTCATCCTTTTTTTTTCTTTGAAGCCGTTGAGAAGGAAGCTGGCTTGTTACATCTGCTTTGCATCTTGGCAGTAGCTCCACAGCCACTGTAGCATCTTTCAGCACTGGCCATGCCCTAGCAGACATTTTTCCAGTTACCTGCTTACAGTTCACTCTGTAGCATGCCCTCTAGTTTTTTTAAACATTTCTCCTGGCTGCAAATGCAAATCAAACACAAATTTGGTGTGTTTACGAAATCATTGGTTATTGACACTGTTACTTGGCAACAGTGTTGCTTTGAGCTGCCACATGCAAAGATTCCTGTGAGCCAACCCATGTTTTTGCTCCTTCTCACTTGTGAAATCTGATTCTGAAATAGCTATGGGATTGAAATACAGTTGCAATTGTGTATGTTTATTGTCTCCTGCTGCTGGTGGTGAGTTGGTCTGAAGGCAGGCGGTGTGTGACAACAGTATATGAACAGAGATATTTAAAGTTATGGGCTTATGTTAAGATTTGTTCAAAAACCTGATGTAACATGTAGCCATCATTTAAGGCAGTTTAAGCCAAACTGTTTTGTATCACAGTTGCAGAGGTTTAAAGCATGTACAGGCCATGGCTCACAATAATTTAGCTGATGAGTGCTAATCCATTCAATTGCCTCAGTTTCATTGTGGTTATGATGTGCCAGCCCTGAGGTGTTTATCAGGCACATTAAACATTTACTCTTGGAGTGGGATCTATGCCACTCGATTCTATCATGAAGAATCAAAATTATTTTAAGTAAGTACCCATTTCCTTTGCTAGAAATTCTTTGGATTTTCAGAATAGCTGTTCTTCACAACTAGACTTTGTGTATATATTGGTAACATGGGGATGATAGCACATGGAGTTTATTTATTTGTGTTTAATTCAGTGGATTATGTTGCCAAGTATTAGGCTATTTATTCTTTCTTAAAGGTGGACATATATTTAAATACAATTGCACCTTGGAAACTGCCCCTTCACTGTGGTCTTTTACTTACCTTTGCATGTTTCACTGATAGAAGACTATTTTTAGCATGCCTGAGAAGTTCCCCAAAAGCACTGCTGTTACTCACGTCTCCGAAATCATGAAATATTCAAGTTTTAATCCTGCACAATTGGAAGTGTATGTTTTGGAATTTAGGGAGGCAAACCAAACTAGAAATATTTGTTTCAGTTCAGAATAAATTTCACAGTTGCATACAGAACTCAATTGTTCAGTTACTTTTTGTCATATATAGTTGGATATGTACATGTAAAGACTGTTTAGGTAGCAATTTCTCAAAGAAGATGAGAATTAAAATGAGATCCTTCTAGTTTTTCCTTTTCCCTAGCCCTGAACAGAATAATAAATAACAGAAATAAACTTGTTTCTTGTTGCAGCCTTTATCCTCATCTCTACTCAAGAGCATACATTAACTTTAGAAATCCTGAGGACATCCTTCTTTTTAGAGATCGCTTTGATGGCTATGTCTTCATTGACAATAAAGGTTGGACTATTTGTAAGATATTAGGTGTATATATATATACATATACCATTTTAGAACATTATTTTACTTCCTTTTTGCTAATTATGCTTGCTATTTTCCTCAATATGCAGTTAAAATATGTTAAAACATTAAATATGTTAACATTAAAATATGTTAAATATGTTAAAATTTAGCACTTGATAATAAAGTGCAAAATGTCTTGCTTGTCTATGGTGTGCATGCTTTATGTGCATTCTTATACCTCAGGCAATACACTATCAAGATGCTATTAAGACAATTAGCTTGTGCGAGCTTCACAGTTCACCACAACAGGAACTGAACACATTGTGAGCATGAATTGTTACATCTTCGGTGTGTTTCTGTGAGATAAACTTGTGCCACTTACTCCTGTTTTGTAAAAGCAAGAGGAAACCTTCAACATTTCGGTTGCCCACTTTTAAGACATGTCAAACTTGAATTTTTAGGGCCTTTGCAGACATCTTGAATTCCAAAAACAAGAACAACATAATTGATTGCCAGCTTTAAAATGTTCAGTCTGCAAAAGTTTGCCCAGCAGTAGAGAAAGTCTGTAATGGTGTGGATAAACCCGGGTCTCCTACAGTAGTGTGAAACTGCCATTGACAAAAAGTGGGTTAGCAGAACTTTAGTAGTTCCTTGCCATACCTTGCCATACCCTCTGTAAAAATTTGCATAGGTTCTATAAAATAGGCTGAGATTTGTGGGTCTCTTAGATAGACATTGTTTATTCTGTACACTTGGTGTTGCAGAGGTCCTGCGAAAAGTAGTTCTGCCCACTCTTACTAGAGATTGATCTCTAAAGAAACTCTCTGTCAAATTTGTTAATTCCTCTTCAGCATTTCCTACCTGAAATATTTTATCTGCTTCTGACATCCATCAGATTTGGATTGTTTTTGTAGAGATGGAGAATAACACATTCCTTGTAGTGTGTGATTCCTGGATTTCAAATTCTGCATGTTTTAAGAAGAAAAACCAGGAAGAAGCTATTTTTATGATTCTCCTAAGACTTGACTTTGCCTAAATTCAGCAGGTCTTTCAGTGTTATGCTGGAGTGAAGCCAGAATATTCAGAATTTTCGGAAATAAAAAAAACTGATTTGGACACAGCTGGCCAGCTTGGCAGGATTGTTTGTGCAAATAAAGACCACAAGGTCTGATCACAGGTGCCCTCTGTTGAGACTTGTGGCAGCATTGCACTTAATGAGGGTAAAAATGAAACAAGGATTAGCAGGTTCAATATGGTTAACAAATGTTCTGACAGATTTAAGACAAATTTTCAGTGGACTTGAGCTAAGTGTAATCTTGAACCTGCTGCAAGTGGAAACCAGGTGAAATTCAAAAACTACACACAGTTCTGACTCCAGTCCAAAGAAGAATCCAGTACTTAAGGCAGAATTCAAAGCAAAGAATCCTTGCCAATAAACACAGGCAGAAAGTTGCATAGTCCGTTATAAACAGAAAAAAAGAAGTTTCACACAATTCTACATGCTGAGTTTTACTGTTCTGAAAGGAGATGGTATATTGTTTTATTGCATATTACCCAGCATTTATTTATTTTTTAAGCTTTTAGCCAACGAAGCTTTAGGAAACCACTCAGCAGTTTCAGATTAATTTCCCAGTAGTACTTGTCAGACTGAGATTTTGAGGTAAATTTTTCTAATCAATATCTGTGAACAATTAGAAGGGAATTAAAAATTATAATACAAGAATTTTATTGTATAACAATAATCTTTATTTTGACAGTCTTATTAGCATATCCAAAAATATTTAATGTTTTATATAAATTATATAAAATTTATATAAATTAAAATGTAAATTTATTTTGGTTTCAATGTAAAATACGTCTGTGTGTAACTTTTCATTAGAAGTTTAGTAGTTGTAGAAACAGTCACCTTTGATTTCAAGTAAGACTGCTCAACAGATGTTTCAAGAGTTCTGAGTATCTTACATGAATTTAGGGAATGTTTCTCCCCATCAGAAAATTAAGGTTTGATCTCTTTTAAGGTTTGGAGTATCCTGCAGTGGTTGAATTTGCTCCATTCCAGAAGATTTCAAAAAAGAAGCTGAAGAAGAAAGATGCCAAAGCCGGGAGCATTGAAGATGGTAAACATATTTTCTTGGCATCACAGTAGAAAGTATATTTCATTTCTGTTATGCATTGCAAAGCGTTAATATAATTCAAAAATTTTTCTTCACAGATCCAGAATATAAGAAATTTTTAGAGAGTTATTGTGCTGATGAAGAGAAAATCTGTGCCAATCCTGAGATTCTTTTGGGAGAGATTGAGGCCAAAACAAGGGAACTTATTGGTCTGTTTTCTTGATTTTTCTTATTATTGAGAGTATTAAATATCTTTATATTACCTGCTAGAACTGACCTGTCCAGTGTAACAGATTTAGATTACCACAGTTAAATTTTTAATACCCAGCCAAGTAGTAGGGGTTTTTATCTGTTCTCTTAAGTCTCCATGCCTGGAATCACTTGGCTTCACCTGAGCTTTTGCACGTGCGGTGGCTTCAGAAATAGTTCCTCAAAAATTCTGAATGCTTACAGATGTAATAATAGATGAAAGATTTATTTTTAAAATACAAAATAGCTGGATACTTAAAAATTTATCCCTGATATTAGCTGCTTTTATTAAGAAACATGAAATGGTCTCTTTTTGTTCTCATGGTCAAAATCCTGGAAAAGCTCTGAAAGTAAGGCAACACCTTGTTTTTTGTATGCATGCAGCATGACTTTCATAGTCCCGTGGGGAATTTTAAGTAAGGTCAACACTGAAATCCTCAGTGCTGATATGCAACTTTCAGGATGACATGGAATATTGATGTGCTGTATCTTCAAGTGACAACATGCAGAACACTTAGTCTTTCCCTAGGTGTGACAACTGAGCAGGGAAAAAAAACAACCTTTGCTGTTATTTCTTTTGTGTAAAAGTAGACACCTCTTTTGATTAGAATTATAGAATCATTTAGGTTGGAAAAGACCTTTGAAAACATCAAGTGCAACCATTAACCCAACACTGCCAAGTCCCAAACCATGTCCCCAGGTGCCACATCTACACATCTTCTAAATACCACCAGGATCAGTGACTCCACTGTTTCCCTGGGCAGCCTGTTTGAGTGCTTGACAATCTTTTCATGCAGAAGTTTTTCCTAATACCCAGTATAAACCTGCTCTGGTGCAACTTGAGGCCATTTCCTTTTGGCCTGTCACTTGTTACTGCTGTTTGAGAGTTAACTGGAGACATCTGGAACTTAAAACAATTTAGAGGAAATGGAAATGTTAGTAGTATGGACATTTAGATAATAAAACTTGTTTATTGCCGTTCTAGATAGGGAAGTTACGCAACAATATTTGTTTACCCCAAATCTTCCCTAGTATTTGACAGAAAAGTAAAAGCAGTCAAAATCTTCTTAGAAATTTATGATTTCCAAAAAGTTTACAATTTCAAGAAAGATTTTTTAACTTTAAAATATTCTATCAGTGAAAATTACTAGTCTTGAGACTTGCAAATTTCAGAATAACAATATTGGCTGAAGGCAGATTTACATTAAGAATTTTAGTGTTTTGTTTCTGTTAAATCTCAGGGAATCAAATTAGTTGCTTTATTTTTTCTGCCATTTAAAACTGTCACACGTTTATAGCAAAATTATGTAAGGGCTCAGTTGTGTGTTGAGTTGCAAAGGTGCTACTCCTACTGATGTCAATGAAGGACATGCCCAGGACTTTGTTGGCAAAATTGGGTCTCGTATGCTCAGCATTTCTCCATGTAGAGTTACTGTGAAGCAGCATATTTTATGCATTATGTCAGATGGGTTAGCTGATCAGTTTCAGTGTGACAGAGAGATATAAAAGAGATTTTCTCAGTAACATGATGAAGATAAGCTCATTTTTCTGGCTTGTTTGTAGAGAGCAAGATAAAATGTAAAAAGTTTTGCTGACACAAAACTTCATTTAGCAATTTATTTTTTTTAATTCTTTAAACATTTTAGGAAAAAAACTCATATTTTTATTCGTATTAAGGACCATAAATAAGATGGGTAAGAGTCAGGTTTGATAAACATTCTTTTTTTCCCTCCTCTGGTGATAATACTCATCACACTGCCTCTCTCCCTTGAACTTGAAGTTATGCTTTCTCATTATACCTCTTGCACCACAGCCTTAGTCATGACTAGGGTCAAGTTCTGGGCTCTCAGTGCAGCTTATCCTTTGCCCAGACCTTCCAGGTAAAATCTGTGATCTCTTTCAGCATGTAGAAGTGCCCACAGGTAGACACTGCTCAGAGAGGGGCAGGAGAGAGGAGGCAAAGCTGTGGATCTGAGGGACTGGAAGGGAGGGTTCTGGGGACGTAACACTTGTTAGAAATTGTAGGCATGTGAGGAGGGTGGGGCAGCATGGGAAGTCTAGGGATAGAGAGAGGAAAATGGCAAATCAACAATCTTTTTTGGTTGTTGCTTTTAAACACTGATATTTGGTAAAAATAAATACTGAATCCTATCAGCCTGCCTATCAGTCTATTCATAACTGCATAAAAAAGTTTTGTTATTAATGAATGGGTTGCCTCCAGCATATTCCAACTTTCAAGGCAAAAAGATTTAAATGTTTTTGGGATATGAATTGTGGCCAGACTTTGGTTATGCCATTTCAAATTTGTTGAAAACTTTAATGTCTTCTTTTTTTTTTCTTTTTTTTTTTTTTCCTTTTTCTTCCAAATCCTGTCATGCATTCCAGTAGTGCAATATTTTTCTGGTTTGAGGGAGAATCCTATATGTCACTGTAGAGCAATTTCAAGTAGCAAACATTTTCTATCCTGGGACACCTAAGACTGACAAAATTTGTTGTAACTATTCACAGCTACAAGTACATGAATTCAAGTCTGAATTTAATACTGACAGTCATAAATGCTGTATATGATGAAAAATTTGATGATGTTCTCCAAGATTTTGTAGAATTGGGGGTTGGTTCAGGCGGGTGACTTGATTTTAGAGTGTGGAGACAGCTCTTTAACATAAGAATGGCTGTGTGATCCAGTAAATGAGACGTTTTATTTGTTATTTGGGAAGCCAGAGTTTTACTGAATCTGCTGATACTTCGTTATGTAACCTGGGACAAACTACTTATCTCTTATTCCTCCTGTTTTTGCAAGGAGAGGGGAATGCTAAAGTCAGGTAAATGGAAATGTTATATGAGACTGAAAATGCTTCCTTCATCACGTATTTTGACATCTGTGATTGAAAAATGCTGTGTGAGATTACAGTAATATGGGCTGTTTGTGAACAACAATATAGCTAGGTTTTGATGTACAAAAGTAAAAAGTAGGAAAAGATGCTGAACACATTTCTTTCCTTTTTGGTGAAATAACCATTCTAAGTGAGAAAAGCCATTCTCTTGAACTGAGAAGATATGGTATAAAGATAGGATCTTTAGTTAAACATTAAATAATCATGCAATTTATTTCTGTTGCTTCTAATGCTAACAGCAAAAAAAGCAACAAAGTGTTTCTAAAGCCGAATGATGGTAATGCTTTCAAAAATACATGAAACAAATAGGTTTATCCGTGATTTAGCTCCCTTTCAGATAAAGCTAAAAAAAAGGGGGTTAGTACTAAAATAAAGAAATGAGTACATATTCTAGGAGTTGAACACTATATCACAAATTTTTTGTGTTTTAGCTAGAAGAACAACACCTCTTTTGGAATATATTAAAAATAGAAAATTAGAAAAGCAGGTACGTTCAGACTTTTGCCTGAAGTTCAACATTTATGTTTCACGTGGTTTTCCATTGGACAATTTACAATTAATCATTTTGAACTTTTCAGAGAATACGAGAAGAGAAAAGAGAAGAACGAAGGCGGAAAGAATTGGAGAAGAAACGTCTGAGGGAGGAAGAGAAAAGGAAGCGCAGAGAAGAAGAAAGACGTAAAAGGAAAGAAGTGGAGAAGCAAAAGAAAATTTCTGAAAAAGAAATAAGGATCAAGGTACCGTAATAAAAAAAAGATTATTCTTCCTTTGAAGTTATCCAGAAGTTCTTTGGTATCTCAGTGTTTATTTAGTGTACGACAGCACAGTGTGGAGACACCAAACCAGTTTTGTCTGCAAGGGAGAATAATGTAAAGTAAGTAGTGTTGTTTGAAAGTGTGACTAATGGCCCTAGGTACAGTGATGTGCTGGTGCAGTTACAGCAAGTAATTCAGATACCTTTATACTTTTGCATTCTGTGCCAGCATTACCTGACAGCTGAGTTCTTCTGTGCTAATGTGTTGGAAGATTATCGCAGGTTTTATCCCTGAACGGGCCGTTCATTTGAGAGTTGGACTTGATGATCCTTGTGGGTCCCTTCCAGCTCAGAATATCCTGTGATTCTGTGAAATATAACAAAGTCATGCTAACTTCAGGCTGCGCTGCCTTGCAAGAATATGAATGGATTTTAGCAACATCACTTAGGAGGATGTATCTTGTGCTATGAAGTTGGAACCGATAAAACTTTATTTGTATAAGATGACACAGATAAAAAGTATTCATCTGAACTACATTTTGTAGTATTGGAAGAGCCTTATAGGCCATTTTGAAAAGGAAAATTGTATAAGAGTTTGTAGCGTAACGCAAGGACACACAGACTGACTCCAGATCTTGTGGTGCTGAGAAGCCACAGAACTGTGGACTCGTTTCCTCTTTTCTTCGTGGCAAACAATTTCCTTCACCTGAAAGTATAAAACCAGTAAATTCTGAAGGTGAATTTACATATTTTTCATATTTGGGCATAAAGAAAAACGCTCTAGAAGTTCAGAAGAAAAGGGACTTAATCCTTAAAATATACTACCCAAAATTGGTTGCCCAAAAAACCCCTGTATTTATGACATATCAGGGGTGATATGATCTTGAAAGCTAGTTCTGTCTCTGAAAGAAAAGGAAAATATTTCCTCAGAGAAACGTTATAGAAGTTTTAAATATTAGAGAAGAATAACCAGTGCTTGTTTCAGAAAATCTGGTGGCTTGAAAAGACTGAGGAGATGTTCTGCTTAGTCCTGATAATAGGGTAATAGTTTGAGACAGTTGGTCCTTCTGTAAAGATTGTTCCTGTAATGGTAGACACTGCTCAAGCCCTGTGTGGGTTATTTTGAAAGGAAAAGACTTCTTGAAAATCCTAATCTTCAAGATGAAAATGTAATGAGATCTTTTCTGCTAGTATTATAATTTTTTACTCGGTCTGTATTTGTGTCAGGGT
Organism: Corapipo altera; assembly: GCF_003945725.1. NCBI lineage: Eukaryota > Metazoa > Chordata > Aves > Passeriformes > Pipridae > Corapipo > Corapipo altera. The sequence goes on from NW_020884872.1 coordinate 26,483,548, forward strand.
GTACTAAGCACCTACTTCTACGTGCCAGTCTATCCCAAGTAATTCATGTGACATACATTTTATATATAATATTTCAAGGAGTGAAGTATTAATCCTGCTCTTTGTAGTATTGTAGAGATTCTGCTTCTTATTTTGTTGGCAATGACACTGAGCTCTGTTACATGATTTCTAAGAAACCTTAGACCATAATAATGTCTTTATATATAAAACTCAGGAGAGAAGAGTAGGTAAGTGCTCTCTTCAGTATTCTCAGCATATTTATAAGTGTGCAGTTGAATGCCTGTCAATGACTGTTACTCCTTAGCAAAAGTAAACTGCCCTTTCTAAATAACTTTTAAATTTTATACTTTGTAAAATACATTCCTAGCATTTAAATATCTCCAATCTTAGCAGGTTACTGATATATTTAATACTTGTTAAAATGTCTGTTACAACAGAGGAGAATAATTTTACATCATAATATAAACAAATATCTCTTAGCTTCTCAAGAAACCTGAAAAAGGAGATGAACTGGCCAGTGAAAAGCACAAAGAAAAAGGTGAAGAAGCTGACATTGAGGAAAACAAATGGGATAAATCACCTGGATCTGGGAGTATAAAATCCAAGACTTTGGAGAGTTCACTGAAAGAACTTAAGGAAAAGTAAGTAATATTTGTATTTTATAATTGAATTTAGATCATAAATGCTTTGATCTCAAGGCTTAAATATAAATGGTGCATTGACAACATATTCTATCCCCAGAGAACCGATTTTATTCTGTGTGTGAACAGATCTCTTACTGTCCTTTCGGTAAAAGGTGTTTCGTAATAATTTCCTGACCTGATGGCAGTATTAGTGGATGCAATTTGATATTTGTGAAATGCTATAAAATCCCAGATTGGAAGGATTTCTGTGTGAAAAGTCATTCAGTGTTTCATTGTCATTTCACCTGTTCCCCATCAAGAGCTCAAGTAAGACCCTCCTTCCATTACTGATGTCAAAGACTAAACTGGCTAAGGTGCCACGCTCTTCCTTCACACTTGGGTTTGCTGCAATAAACATAGAACTGTGTTTGATAAATGATTGAATGGCAGAACAGTTGTGGTGTCAATGACAGCCTTAGGATAGGTACATGCAGAAGGCTGTCTCTGTCTCCTCTGCCTTTTGTATTACATTTGTGCTGGTAGGAACAAGGGGCATAGCTCACCTCTGTTACTGGTGTAGCCTGGGAATGTGTCATCTTACAGGTGTTTTCAGCAGTTGGTTCTCTCGCTTGTCCCCTGGTACATGTGTCTCATCGCAGGCAGGATTCACCCATAAGATATGTAAGATACATAACAAAGATTAATAAAACTCAGAATAAAACTCAGTTGAGTTTTCCAGCTAAGCTCTCAAAAGTGCTTTGCAGTACAGAAGGACAAGCTTTAGCATTTTAATAAGTTACCTAAGGTATTACATATAAAATCTGACAGGAAGTTTGGGATTATGCTCTGGGAGCCTTGCAGGTTACCTGCTTATTTTAAGTAGTTTAAATTTTACTTTTGTCCACATAGGTTCTCAGGTTTTATGAGATGTATGTAGGAGCTGCAAATGTTCTTCTAATAACAAATAGAACAACAAAGAAACTTTGAACACCGGAAAATAAAATAACTGAATTTACTAATTGAATAAATGGGTCACAAATAATATCCTACTTGCATTATTCATCCTTTTTTTTGTTTCTGACTGAGGACTTCAAGCATAGGCTCAGTGTTTCCATATGTTGAGTATGTCCTGGAAGTTCCTGAAAATTTCCATGTCCTATTCTCTAATGGAAATTGAAAATATTCAGCAGCTCCTTTGTTGATGTTCTTCAACAAAGGAAACAGAACAGGCTCAACAGAAACAATTGCAAGGGCAAGTTGGTCGTTTACTAATCATAGAATTGTTTAGGTTGGAAAAGACCCTTAAGATCATTGAGTCCAACTGATAACCTGGAACTGCCAAGTCCACTACTAAACCATGTCCCTAAATGGCACATCTACAGGTCTTTTAAATACCTCTGAGGATGGTGACTCCACCACTGCCCTGGCTTTTTATGCAGTAAGCTTTTTGGTGGTGCCATATAACATGGTTTACAATTGATCCTGTAAGTTTAATAATGCATTAATGTAGATTTTCCAGGCATTAAACAGAATCCCTTTGGCTGCACTGGTACAGTGTTACTTTGTGTTTCCAAGTGCTCATTTCATTGTGATTATTAGTGGGTAGGTGTCGCTGATAGTGTCGGAACGGCCAAAGCGACACGAAGAAAAAGGTTCCAGCAAAGTTTATTCCAAGAAAAAAGCAGGGACAACGGGGCTGCTGTGCAGCCCCTTAAGTACAGTTTTTGCACACACGTAATACACACGGATAGGACAGTTCAAACTTTCACACCAGAATTCTTACAGCTAATAGGTGCATTTTCTAAACTCTACTTTCTCACAACAACTTTGCTCTTTCTCGAAACAGCCCAGTTCTTTCCCACAACAGTCCTGAGCACCTGCTCTTATTTTTCTCTTGTGTTGATGTTTTTCCCAACTACTCTCATTCAAAACAGGTCCTTGTTCTCATGAGACAGTGCTCCTGTTCCCACGGGACAGCTTCCTCAGGATGCATCAGTATGTTGTCAGGATCAGGGCCTCCATTTTCAGTCCTCTCTTTTCAGGCCATCTCAGGGGTATACTTTGACCTGGTCAACATCTATTGCCTCGTCGGTATGTGCCAAGGTGCTAACAGACCCGCTGTCACCCCTGACAGGTAGGTAGCAAGCTATGAACTATTTCAGCTGGATCAAGGTTTAAAGTTGAAACTACTTTGTCACTGACTCAGAAATCAGCAATAAACTGTAACTTCCAACTCTACCTGCAGGAGACCGAATTGTTTGTTTGAAACCATGTTTAAGGCTCAGTAGCAATGGGTTTCTACCACAAAGCGAAATCTCAGTATTTGCATAAGTGTACATGATCACATACAGATTTGGAACTATACCAAAAAGAAGTATGCTTCCATTGCCTTTACTTCCATTAATTTCTGCTTTCTCTGGCTACGTAACTTTCTCTTCTACCTATACTTTGTATTTGCTTATCCCACCATTTCCACTCTTGCTTGCCTGTTCACTATGACTGAATTTTAGGAAGCTACTTTAACCACTCTTGAACTGGAGTTTGTGTCCCTATCACTTGCCTGCCTCCAGGTGCATCTGTTCTTTCCTCACCCATAGTAACAGGCAAGGGAAGAGACAAGTACCAAGCAATGCTACAGCAACAAATCGAGGGGGTCTCTTTGACTTTTTGGAAGGTCATGCCCTGACCCTTGCTAGGACTAAGAGTTAGTGTCTAGTATAGCATATTAAACATGAAACACAGCAACTCACAACCACATACCCCTTGAGAACTAACATAGTATTTTATATATATATCTCTAGGCTACAGATACAGTATTTCTGTAATTCTGATTGATTCAGGTGTCTGTGACAGCTGGGGCATTGCTTCCACTTGGTGACTGTGTTATGCTGACACGAGCTCAGTCTGCTGAAATACTGAATAACTTACCTCTCATTCAGGTTTTGTTGTGACCTCCAGCACTTCCTGAGATGGGGCCCCTGTCTTAGCAGTCCCACCAATGCCTAAGTTCATGGCAGATGCTAACAATTTTCACAGTTCTCTTACTTAAAAAAAAAAAGAGAAAAGGTGATATAGAAAGATACACAGGAAGCATATCACTGTTTGATCACTACACCATTAGAAAATCTCCATCCTCAAGTAACTTACTTTTTCAGTTCTTTCAGTTTATTTTAAGTATTTATACATATGTAATATATAAAAAGAACTGCCTGTATTTATTCCTTTTAAAGTTCAACCTATTCTGTAATTTTTCTTAATTATTTGCAGTTTGGCTGTATGAGAGAAGCACCTGCTTGCTGAACTGGAACAATGAAGTGAATAAGAAAGCTGGGAACTTTATCAGACAGGATGAATGTTACAGATAGTCTTTATAATATAAGCCCATTACAGCATAGCAGAAATCGAGTATTATGTTGTGGTAATGTAATGGTCTTTTGCCTAAATAAAATATGCAAAGGCAGGCTAGATTACTTGGAGACACAGTAAACAAAAGCCTAGAACATAAGTATTCATTTTCACAAATGTCTTCTGCAAGTTGCAATGTCAGTGAATAATTTGTGTTAAGAGTCATAAAACTTTACAAATTGATACATGATACCTGAACAATTCCTTCCAGCCTTGAATGTTCCTGTTCAGGGGATTACTTATATGCATGACTCACCTCAAGACCAGGCCACAAGAGCTAATAATGCAGCATGGGACTATTGATAGGATTTCAGAGAGGGATAGAAAGTGAAGAATGGGCCTCCCACAACAGTTGCACAAAAGTCTGATTTTGCTTGAAAAGCTTTGTCTGCTATTCTGAACTGAATGCATGGTCAAGGGCTGGACATCCATGGTTGAGACATTCAGCAAAATTGCAGAAACCCCTTTCTAATGAGAAGAAAGCAACGTTGCCATATAACTTGTCTACTTACTGTTAAAGTCAAAGGAAGGCTTTGTATTGTCTCCTTCAGCAGCTTCTTTTTACTGTTAATTGCTTGGATTTTCTTTCTTTTTATGCATACTCTTAGGTCACAAAATGATAGTGACAAAGAACAAAGAGATTTGGAGAGAAGATTTCGAGAAAAAGAACCTGAAAGACAAAGGTATCGATTGGATGATGGCAGAAAGCATAGAACTCACTATGAGTTTGACAAGTTTATGAGAAGGAATGAAGAAGATCTGAAATGGGGGAAAGGATACAGCCAAGACAGAGGAAAGAAAGGGAACTACAACTACAGCTTCACTGTGGAGGCAGTAGACAAACTGGGTAAAGAGGACAAGTGTGATGACATGGCATCCAAAAAGGAGCGCATAAGAAATAAGGTTCTTTTATTCATTTAGGATAATCTTTCATTAGTTAAATATGCTTCAAGATCACAGGTTTTAACTTTTACAAACTCAGCATGATAATGCTTTTTCAGAAAGAAATCCTGTATCTCATTTTCAGTAAAACCCAGACTTCTTTCTGGGTTGTTGTCAGAGGACAACACTTAAAATAAGTTAAGGTTACAGGTCTGTGCTCATTCATATTCACAATATATAGGCGACTTTCTGTCTTCCTTTTAACCCTGTCATTTTTAGAACACTATTCTTGGAGCCTTGCATTTTATAAATGTATTAAAAATTGTTACACTTCTGATCTGTAAAGAAATTTAAAAACTGTGGCATATTAGTCTTTTAAAAATGTACTTCCATTACCCAGCTCATAAAGTAATTATATTATGGATTTACCAGGCATTGCTTGGTAGAGCAACTATAAGGATTTAAATAGCTAATTCAGAGATCATTGTATTTAGAGGGTGTAAATGAGTGAATTCTTCAGTATTGCATACCTGCCAGTAGGAAAAGGCTTTCCTTTCATTTGGATAAATTTATCCTCATATCTGTTGTCAGGGAAAGAGCAGATGCAAAAACAGTGCCAGTAGGACCTGTAGCAGGGTTTGTAATAGAGCTGTCCCTTATTGTCTCCCAGACATATGGGCATCGTTTTTCTCAGGCTGTCCGATTTCATGGATGTGCCAGAGTCTTTTCAGGGTGTGGCTCTCCTTGTCACCCTCATTCACTCTCCCTTGTGATCCTGGATTTTCCACAAAAGATGTCTGAAACTGTTTCGGGTAGAAATTTATTCTGCATGTGAAACTCGTCTTTCAAACCAGGTGACTGATGTGTGATGTGGGCTAAGGCTGACAAGATTAGACTGCTCACGTGCAGAATGAGTCTGTATGGAGTGTGCACAGAGCAAGTCCAAGTGGACTCTCTGTATGTGTGAGGAAGTCACCTGGTGCAAACACAAACAGCCTGGTGCACCCCACTCTTTGGTTATGCAAAGGTCAGCTGGGCAGGATGGGGGAACTTTATCTGCATATCCACATTAGCTACTTTCCATATACATCAGTGGCTCAAACTGCAGAACAATCAGAAAAATGGCTAATTCAGAAACCGGGCGATGGGAAAAACAGTCTTCCTCATGCTTGCCATGGTGTTCTTGAAATCTGGCAAATTAATCTGCAACCTTGGAACTGGGTGGTGGGTCTTGGAGGCCTTTTGGCAAGAGTTAAGCTGCCTGCTTTTTATTTCTTTGCATCACACTTCTGGTAGCTCGCTGAGTCTCTGGATTAGTCCACACTTCAAGTTCTAGATTTGTTCCCTAAAAAAAATAAACACTATCAGTAAAGTATTTTGCAGTCTGGTGACCTTTTTCCTTAGAATATTTATCACCTAGGTAAGATTAAGGGATGAGTTTTACAACCTAGGTATAGAATTGACAATGCCAACACAAATTTTCAGTCAGAGATTGAGCTTCTTTCTGAAGTTTGTAAGAATTAATTAGTAAATGGGAAATGTCCAGTGTAAGTAACATTGTGCCATCCTTCCTGCAAACCATGGGTTATGGAGTCTGTGGTAAGAAAAGTCGTTTGGGCCCTTTATCATAAACTTTCTAATGGGCACTGCTTGTCAGGGGATCTAGTTTTGTGCAGCTGTTTGTGATATAGAAAGGTATATGTTACACATTTTATACCACACTACAATGCACTAACTAGAATGATCTGGTTGTAAGGCCCAATAGTGAATCTTGACATCTGGTTTAAAGAGAAGGAGAAAAAAAGTTGAGCAAAAAAAGACAAAGGTGAAGGAAAGAGAAAGGAAAAGGGAAAATGCATAATGTGAATGAGAAAAAAGAATGAAAGAACAAAAGACCAGAATGACTTCAAATTATGATGGCAGTTGGAAATTAGTATAGTTTAATGTAGGAAAATTTCAGTGCTCTGCTACTGTCTTCAAATAGGCTGTTTGCTAAACTTAACATGAGTCTTTGATCAAAAAGCTCAGGTTTTGGTGAGCTTTCAGTTGCTTCATAACATTAAAAATTGGTATTTGTGAGAGTAAAATACTCTTACTAGTAAAAGACTTCTTAAGCAGAGTTTCTAAACAGTATGTTTCAAGAATAAAAAGTAATCTCAAGAGCTATGAAGTATCACCATTTGCAGGTTTGAAGTGTCTTTTCCTTGTAAACTGGCTCCTTCTATCATTTTCCCATGATCAGATCAGCATTACTGGGTCACTCACAGAATCTGCCCATGCCCAAATTTTACTTACTTTGTTTATTACCCGTGCATGAATTCCCTGCTCTCAGTATGGAAAGGCATGATGAAGTAGGGCAATAACTATGCAATTTTTATTTTGATGTGTATAATTCAAATGTGCATTGCATGTCTAAATTGTGCTAATACTTGATGATCAGTTGAGGATAATTTTTTAGCTGATGGCTGCTAAATTGTTCTCTGGCTTATCTTGGGCTTTTATGCTTATATTTAGTATTTATCATTGTCACGGGTGAGAGGGCTCTCCTGCCACAGTCATTCATCTGCAGAGTTGCAAGTGCACAGGCTATTGTTGTTCTCAGTTGATGTTAGTGAAAGTAGCAACATTTTTCTTGTTTAATAATTGTGTGCAGTATTTCTTCTTGTTTATGTCAAATGTATTAAGGATCTTTAATTTTTACAGCTTTCTTCATTTATTCAAAATGCTTGGTTCCCAAGAATAGTGTTATAAAACAACACAAATACCGAATACAGTCAATTTTCATTACACTCCATTTTTTTCCTGGGTCTTATGAATTGTAAAGTAATTTAACACAAAATCTACTTTCTTCATAAAGATTCAAAACTTTAAAATCCCACATATGTGTCTCACATGGGTTTCTCAGAGCATTAACCACAACTCCTTCCTTCTAGGATCGCCCAGCCATGCAGTTATACCAGCCAGGAACTCGCATCCGAACACATATGGGACCTACAAGTAAAACCTATGACTGCAGTGGGAAATCTTTTGAAGATGCCCTTGATAAAAAGTATGAGGCAGATAATTCAGCTGGAGCTGAGAAGGCTGAAGAAGGAGAATAAAACAAGCTGGAGGAAAGTCTTGTGAAAAGGGATGAATTTAAGATTCAGTGTCATGACAAAAAAATCCATTGGGCTGTTTCAGAACTCCACAGGCAATTGCACCAACAAAATTATAATAGCTCTGCCTCTTACTTTCTGTAAAATAAAGGGAAGAGTGACTGGAAATATATAAAACATCTTACAGCAAAGGAATATTTTTGCGTTTTTACAAAAAGCAGCACAAACGCTATTTGCCTAATTTAAAAGCAGTTCAAATATTTTATTATATTTACCTTGAAATAGAAAACCTCTAACAGTTTTAAAGGAGTATTTATATGAGACTTTACATAAGCTATTTCACCTTTTCAGCTCTAAAGAAATGAAATGTAAATTTGCATCAGTTTGAAATCTGAGGCACTTTAAATGTTTTTGGTGCATGACATGAGGGTCACAGGACCCCTTCCTGCAAAGAGCAGCAGCAGGGGCTGCTGCAGGGAGTTGTGGTCGGACTCAGTGTGACTGGCCCTGGGAGGAAGCTCTGGAGCCAGTGGTGTTTGCAGGTTAAGGCCCACAGTTTGCACAGCTGTGAGGAATGACCATTGGTATCTGTACCTCATTGTGTTTACATTGTTTTTGAATTAACTATAGCGTCAGATAAGTGTTAGTAAAGTTTGTTGTTAGAGACTTTGTCATTTTCTGAGCCACTTTTGCCTTTTAGTTTTTAATCGATTTCTTGTGCTTAAAATAGAAGAAAGCTAACGCAAACCTCAGCACTGGTTTTAATGAATTAGCTGGTTATTATGTTTTTGACACTGGCTTTTGAAAAAAAAAAGTGGTTGTACAGTGATAATATTTTATACGCTAATGTTTCATATAAGTTGCAGTTACAGGATTTGAAAAATGTATGATAAATGAACATTCTGCAGTTCTATTTGTTAAATAATTAAACAGACATGAATGTCAATTGTGCACTACCATTTTGTAAGATCTGGGACAAATTCTGCCCTCTGATGCAGGCACGTGTACATATATTTATATATATGTATATGTGTGTGTGTATGTATATCTTCTATTGGTTTCAATGATAGCCTTGTGTTTATGGAAAGGCAGGATACATTCCATTTGTCTTTCATGGCTGAAAATTTCTCAGTTGTCTAAAACTGAGACCTGCTTTATCCCTGAAGTTAAATAGTAAGATACTAATTTATTTTTTCATCTTCTTTGAACATTTTACTAGTAAGCGTAACATCTAGTTGTTCTAGACTGAAAAATTATTTATTGTATTTTCCCAGATACTAAACATTAAATAGAATAAAAGAAAAAGATTTTGACTATGATTTTGAGATGCAATATTCAGCTATTTTTTCATCTGTTACTCCAGAAAAATTAAGGTGTTATTATGCTGCTTTGTATCCTTCAGAAGCAGATAAAAATATGGTTAAGAAGAATTTTAATATCAAGCTACATAAGTGAGCTCCCAAATTTACTTCAAGATTAAGTAAAACTGCTGCTAGAGAATCATTTGGGTTTAGTTCCATCTCAATTAAGGAACTCTGGGGACAACTTATCTTATTCAGCAGATACTGGCATCTATTCCTTTCACATCCTGGGGGGAGGGGGGCAGTAGAAAGTACTGGCCACGACAGCAGGATCTGACCATTTCTATAGCCAACTAACACTTGTATGGCCAACTAACGCGTGCCACAAGCAGGTCAGGAGAGATGGGAACAGCAAGGCAGCCCGGGCACACCAGGGTGCACGGGAGCGCTGCCCGCAGGCTCTCTGCTAAAGTGTGACCCCGAGTGGAAAAGAAATGCATCCTGCCAACAGAGGAAACGCCGTCGCTGAGCTTCCCTCTCTGTGCTCATGGCCGTCTCGGGCAGTGCCAGCAGGACCTGTGGGAGCAGGGATCGGCTTTGGGATGGGAGCTGCCAGCCATACCTTCAGGGAAGACTGCCTGCTGGAATCGAGCATGTATCTCATGGTAATTCTGCAAAATACAATGACTAAAGAATCAGAACACATTTCTAAGTCCGCGGTCCAATCTCACCTGCTCAGGAATGCAGCAGGGCCTGAGCCGGCTTCCCTTGCTGGGGCAGCTGGGCAGGAGGAGCTGCCACCTGCTCCGTGCTCACTCGTTCCTTTATGCTTCTCCCGATGACAACAAATAAATGCAGGCTCACAGCCTGCCTTTGTTCGAACTCAGCGTGCTGTAAGAGCTTCATTGCCACAATAGTAACTTTGTTTTGCAAATTCAGCTTAGCTGAAAGTAGAGACAGCATCCCCACGGAATGGGAATTGTATCTGATTACATCACAGCTGACTTTGGTGCCATCTGTTTTCTTGCCTTTAAAATACAATGTTCTACATTTAATAATTAAAAAATTTAAAAGATTGTGTTCTACATTTAATATTGCCCACTCGATAGCTTCACTGAATTTCTGTTGTCCTGTTTCTTGTTGAGTCCCAAAGTCTGACATTTCGGAATATGGAAATCACCCTGTCTGTCAAATGGAGATTGGGCTCCATTCTATTGGGGAAAGTGATTTGGAATGTCAGTATTCAGTAAATAAACCTGCATTTGTGCCTGATGCAGTTTTAAATAGAAGCTTATTCAATTCCAAAACACTGTACTGGCATCACATTCAGTTTTCAAATACATTCTGTCTTTCATTTAAAACCAAATGGCTGTAAGTTGTTTTTGGAGAGTCTTTAGAGGTCGATGGCTCATCTCACCAGCCATGGTTAAGCTAACACTGCTTTTCCTGGAGTTTCTCTGCCAGCCTTTACTTGCAGCATTAGTCCTGAACAGCCCAAACAAAAGGCTGAAATATTAACAGGACAAAACCCACTTACTATGCACAAAATTATATTGAACATCAGAATAAAACATGCTTAAAAAGGAAAAAAAGTACTTCCCTCCCCAAACCTGATGGAATGTTAAAAATCAGTGGGAAATATGATTTGTGAGTTGGGTGGTGCTGTTTGAGTCTTCAATGATGAGAGGAGAAACTTAAAATTCTCAAGTTATTTTTATTCATGTTATAATGGTTTCATTTGAAAGAAAGAATATGTGAAACAAATGGGAAATCTATTGAGACTTATCTGATCATTTCCAAGTGACTTAAAGGCATGCACTCTGTCTTCCCTGCATCCACTTGGGCTTTTCATTGAAGTTCTTCTTGAAGACTGAAAACATCATCTTCTTATTACCAAGTGCTTGTTTCTCTCTTAACAGTTTAACTCTCCCAAACCTCTTCACTGCTACATAACTAAAAAATAAATATTTTCTAGATATATTTTGTGGTGTACACTTCATTAGGCCACATTCCAACCTCCTGAACATGTCCCATTTGCATATCTCATCTACAATTAGGAAACTACTATCAAAGGGTCGTTACTGTTACATATATAAATATGGTATTTTGATTTAAATTGACACAAACACAGAAGACATTGGACTGCAGTGTTCTTTGCTCAATTACAGCTAGCAACCTTGATTAGGGAAAAAATAAATACTCTCTGAGAGAGAGGGAGTAAAGACTAACTTCAGAGGGGTTTTAAATGCTAGTACAAAAATGGCAGATTGACTGATGGTCCATGCAAGATCCATAAACACCTCCCAGCATGTGCAGAAGGCAGGAGATATAAAAACATGCAGAAATTGAAGGTTCTTTTTTCTCTTTTTCTTTAAAAACATTTATATATTCAAAAGTGAAATATGAATCTTCTGCATACAACTTGAAGGTGGGATTTTTTGGGGTCTTACAGCATCAAGGGCCTGGCCTGTTACTACTGATCTGTGCCCAGGTCTCTGTGTTGTGCTGCTTTCCAACTCTGTTATGCAGAAATGCAGATGGTTCCACTGAATGAAACTGAAGGGAAGTTCCCCCCACATTGTTTCTTAACAGTGAACTTGAGTATGGGCACTGATACCTGACATTACCTGCTGGAAGTTCTTGCATGTTTTTGTCTGCTGTTGAAGGTCATCAGCATCCAGAAACAAGAGTATGTGTATAATTATGTTCTAAGGCATTCAGACAAGAAAATTGGGATATCAAAGGAAAAATGGAAACATTTCCAAAGCTGAATACACTCAGTGTTTTTTCCTTAACTTATAATACTATTCTACAATACAAACATTAAAGATGATTGTGTATTGAAAACTTTTAAGTTCCTTAGTTAAAGATCAAATAGCGAGGAAGAAAACACTTGGGAATACATTACATAAGGTAGAAATGTATTCAGGAGTATTTAAGACATGCTGCCAATGAATTGTGAGCTCTCCATAGCTACCATGTTAGGTAACAGGTTTGTTGCTCTATTAGTTACAGTCGCTAGCACATAATAAGAAGAAAAAAGGCAATTTCAGAAAGTAATTTAGAGGCCTAAGGGAAAGAATTAAATGAAACAAAATAGCTGTCTTGTATGATTATACTCCATGCCTTCAAACTGTTAACATTTTCACTGAGTTCACAAGTTAATATGATCTTTTTTTACATTTTGCTTATGCAAAAAAAAAAAAAGATAATCTAGAACTGCAAACAAAATTCAAGCATCTTTCAGAATAATATTAACTGAAAGGGGGAAGACCTATAGAATTTTAGCATGATGTTATAAATCAAATGAAATCGCTAGATGTAGAGGGAAAAAAGTTCTTAACAAGTTACAAAAAATGTTTAACAATACAGTACAGAAAAAGTCTATTAAAAAGAAAAAGTTATTCACTGAGGTGGCTTCTAGTGCTTTATGTATTCTCTGTCTCTGTTTTCTAGTCCAATACTTGCTCTGTAATTGCTAATCCAGCAAAAAAAATCTCCATGGAGTTTCTTCACCTACTTTGGGAAAACCTCTTGGCTGGGCTGAAAAGAAATCCTTCAAGTATTCCAGAATCATCTACAGATACCAACAGCATGGAAAAAGAAGAGAAATTTACTTAGTTTGGCCAAGAAGAATGTAATAAATGGGGTACACCTCGTTTGTTTGGAATTTATTAATTGTTTGAGTCCATGCTAAATGGAAATTATTAGATAAACTACAGAAGCTAGAAATTAATGCAAAACCCGTGAGCTGGGTGAAAAGAGCTGGCAAACCAGAAAAAGACTGAGATCTCAGGATGAAATGAGAACAATAGTGAAAACAGGTTATTAGCTGGGTTTGGATTGACTTTACACACTATTTCCAAAAAACGACCAAGGCAGGAGTCAGCTAGTGACATTTTGAGTAATCAAACACAGATAAAAAGCAAGTACAGGAGGGATGAGTAGCAAGAGTGCTCTTAACTGAAGACTTGGATGGAAACAAACATTTGGTTTTTTAAGTTAGTCATGGGAAAACCACAATCCACAACAGGTTAAGGTTCTGGGAAGGTCAGTCACTGTCCTTAAAGTGTGTCAGGCACTGCAAGTCCCATAGACATAGTAAAAACTTGCACCTTCACAGCATGCCCCCAAGACCTCCCCCAGGGCACCCAAAAAGCTGCTTATCACTGTTCAGGGAAGATGCTTTCAAGATGTCAGTAAAGGGGTGATCAGGACAAAGAAGGAGGGAAGACTGGGTAAGCTCCTGCTCCCCAAAAGCACATCATATGGGAGACAGCTGAAATCAGGGAACAAGGAAGGTGGGTTTGAACTAAAGGACATGGCAACAATTAATATATAACCTATAGTCAAAGGAAGATGAGCCTGGGACATGACTATACAGAAGAACAGGCAGGTTCCCAGCCTGCAGTGCTAGATTTCTCATTGGGATCTAGAGGTGGAATAAAGAAAAAAATTCCTCATCAGTCAGTAATTGTGGTTGATCACTACACTTTTGCTACATTTTCACAGCATGTGTGGGATTGATTTTCTTGAAAACTTAGCTAAAACTGGTGAGGTGCAACAGATGACTGATAAATGCTGCCTGACACAGTGGCTGGTGTCAGTAAGGAAACGCTTCCAAGTGTCCAGTCAAAACCTCCCTGGGGCAGCTTTGAACCATTCCCATATATCCTATCACTGGGTACCACAGAGAAGAGCTCAGCTCCTCTCTCTCTCCACTTCCCTTCCTAGGGAAGCTGTAGAGAGCAATATGGTCACCCCTCAGCCTCCAGGGAATCTTTCCATCACTGGAGGTGCTTTAAGGAAAGACTGGATATGGCACTTATTGTCCTGGTCTAGTTGATGTGGTGGTGTTCAGTCATAGGGTGGACTCAATGATCTCAGAGGTCTTTTCCAGCCTCATTGATTCTGTGATTCTCTGCTCACTGAACAAAAGGCACCGTAAAAAAAAACCAAAAAAACCCGCAAAAGACAAAATGCACTTCCTGAATCGAGTGGCCCAGAACTGGACACAGTACTCGAGGTGTGGCCTACTCAGCAGTGGTGAAGCCACATCTTGAATCCTGTGTTGAATTCTGGGTCCCTCTGTTCAGGAAGGACAGTGAGGTGCTGGAGCAGATACAGAGAAGGGCAACAAAGCTGGTGAAGGGTCTGGAACATAAGTCCTGTGAGGAGTAGCTGAGAGAGCTGGGGTTGTTTAGCCTGGAGAAAAGAAGGCTCAGGGGTAACCTTATCACTCTCTACAACTTCATGAAAGGATGTCTCTTCTCCCTGGCAACTAGTGACAGGATGAGAGGACACAGTGTTAAGCAGTGCCAGTGGAGTTTTAGGTTGCACATTAGGAAGAAATTCTTCACAGAAAGAGCGATTATACACTGGAATGTGCTGCCGAGGGAGGTGGTGGAGTCACCTTGCCTGGAGGTGTTTAAGGCAAGAACGCACATGGCACCGAGTGCCATGGTTGACATGGTGGTGTTTGGTCATAGGTTGGACCCGATGATCTCAGAGGTCTTTTCTAACCTAATCTGTGTTTCTGTGACCCCGTGTTTCTGTGTTTTGGGATCTGCGACCGTCTCCACCCTGGACGAACCCCACCGTGAGCCCCCACGGGAGGCCAAGCCCCCTCAGTGCTGCAGCGCCCCCTGCCGGCGGGCGCGGAGGGCGCGCGGCCCGGCCCCGCCCCCGTCTCTGCCGCCGCCGCCGCCGCGCACGTGACC